>NC_058135.1:11380304-11447654 GCF_016433145.1 Gracilinanus agilis | reverse complement strand
TCTATTCCTATACTTTTCAATGTTTTCAATAGGAATGGATGCTGTATTTTGTCAAAGGCTTTTTCAGCATCTATTGAGATAATGATGTGATTTTTGTTTGTTAGACTGTTGATATGTTCAATTATGTGGATGGTTTTCTTAATGTTGAACCATTCTTGCATTCCTGGTATAAATCCCACCTGATCATGGTGGATACTCTTTTTAATTACTTGCTGGAGTCTCTTTGCTAATATTCTATTTAAGATTTTTTCATCTATGTTCATTATGGAGATTGGTCTATAGTTTTCTTTCTCTGTTTTTGGTCTACCTGGCTTTGGAATCAGTACCATATTTGTGTCATAAAAGGAATTTGGTAGGACTCCTTCTTTGCTTATCATATCAAATAATTTGTATAGTATTGGCATTAGTTGCTCTTTGAATGTCTGATAGAATTCACTTGTGAATCCATCAGGTCCTGGTGATTTTTTTCTTAGGGAGTTCTTTGATGGCTTGTTCAATTTCTATTTCTGATATGGGATTATTTAGGTATTCTATTTCTTCTGCTGTTAATCTAGGAAATTTATATTTTTGTACATATTCATCCATATCTCCTAAATTGTTATATTTGTTGCCATATAATTGGGTAAAATAGTTTTTAATGATTGCCTTAATTTCCCCTTCATTAGAGGTGAGGTCTCCCTTTTCATCTTTAATACTTTCAATTTGGTTTTCTTCTTTCCTTTTTCTTATTAGATTTACCAGTACTTTGTCTATTTTATCTGTTTTTTTTTTCAAAATACCAGCTTCTAGTCTTATTTATTAATTCAATAGTTCTTTTACTTTTGATTTTATTAATTTCTCCCTTAAGTTTTAGTATTTCTAATTTAGTTTTCATCTGAGGGTTTTTAATTTGTTCGCTTTCTAATTTTTTGAGTTGCATACCCAATTCATTAATCTCTGCCCTCCTTAATTTGTTAATATATGCATTCAAGGATATAAATTTCCCCCTGAGTACTGCCTTGGCTGCATCCCACAGAGTTTGGTAGGATGTCTCATCATTGTCATTCTCTTCAATGAAATTGTTGATTGTTTCTATGATTTCTTCTTTGACAAATTGGTTTTGGAGAACCATATTGTTTAATTTCCCATTGGGTTTTGATTTGCCTGTCCATGTACCCTTACTAATTATTATTTTTATTGCATTATGATCTCAGAAGGTTACATTTATTATATCTGCTCTTTTGCATTTGTGTGCAATGATTCTATGTCCTATTACATGGTCAATCTTTGTGAATGTACCATGTGCAACTGAAAAGAAGGTGTATTCCTTTTTGTCCCTATTTATTTTTCTCCACGTATCAATTAAATCTAATTTTTCGAGGACTTCATTCACCTCTCTTACCTCTTTCTTATTTATTTTTTGGTTTGATTTATCTAGATCTGAAAGAGGAATATTTAGATCTCCCACTATTATGGTTTTACTATCTATTTCCTTCTTGAGCTCTGCCATTTTCTCCTTTATGAATTTGGATGCTATACCACTTGGTGCATATATATTGAGCAGTGTTATTTCCTCATTGTTTATACTGCCTTTAATCAGGATGTAATGACCTTCCCTGTCTTTTTTCATCATCTCTATTTTTACTTGGCTTTGTCAGAGGTCATAATAGCCACTCCTGCCTTCTTTTTTTCATTTGACGCCTAAAATATTTTGCTCAAGCCCTTAACCTTAAACTTGTCTGTGTCTACCTGCCTCATATGTGTTTCTTGTAGACAACATATGGTAGGGTTTTGGTTTCTGACCCACTCTGCTATTTGCTTCAGTTTTATGAGCAAGTTCATCACATTCACATTCAGAGTTACAATTATCAGTTGTGCATTCACTGACATTTTTGTATCCTCCCCTAGACCCAACCCTTCTTCTTACAATATTTCCTTTTAAACCAGTGGTTTGCTTTGAGCCGGTGTCCCTTATCCCCTCCCTTGATTGACTTCCCTTTCTGCCTCCTCCCTTGTTATTCCCCTCTTTTTATTTTTAAAGGCCTAATGAATTCCCTCCCCCTTCTTCTCCCCTCCCTTTTTTGACCTCCCCACTCCCCTTTTCCCTTTGGTTTGTCCCTTCTGACTTTCTCAGTAGGGTTAGATAGAGTTTTTTTATCTGAATGGATAATAAAGCTACTCTTTCCTATCCGGGTTGATTATACTGAGAGTAAGGTTTGATTATTCCCTCTTAATGCTCTCTTCCTCTCCTTCTTATAATAGTATTTATCTCCTCCCCTTCCCATGTCCTCTTTGTGTGTAATAGAATATCCTATTTTTCTTATTTACTCAGATTTTTCTTGGTGTTCCCTATTATTCCCCCCGTCTTTCCCACCCCCCATGTCATCTTAGATCATTTAGTATCCTATCCTCTCCCTATGAATTATTCTTCTGGTTGCTATAATAGTGAATATTATAATAGTGAATAGAGTTCACTACAGAGAATTATACATAGCATTTCTCCACATAGTAATATAGATAATTAGATCTTATTTAAGCCCTTAAAGAGTTAAATTTAAAAAAAAATTATGTTTCCTTTCTTTTCCCTCTGTTTCTTATTTACCTTTTCATGTTTCTCTTGATTTTTGTGGTTGGGTATCAAACTTTCCATTTAGTCCTGGTCTCTTTTTTTGCAAAAACTTGGAATTCTTCAATTTTGTTGAATGCCCATACTTTCCCCTGGAAGTATATAGTCAGTTTCGATGGGTAGTTGATCCGTGGCTGAAGACCCATCTGTCTTGCCTTTCTGAATATTGTGTTCCAAGCCTTGCGGTCTTTTAGTGTGGAGGCTGCCAGATCCTGTGCGATCCTGATTGTGCTCCTTGATATTTGAATTGTCTCTTTCTGGCTTCTTGTAAGATTTTTTCTTTCATTTGAAAGCTCTTGAATTTGGCTATTATATTCCTTGGTGTTGCCCTTTCTGGGTCTAGTGTAGAGGGTGATCTAGGGATCCTTTCAATGTCTATATTGCCCTCTTGTTGTAGAACTTCAGGACAATTTTGCTGAATAATTTCTTTTAGTATGGAGTCTAAGTTTCTTTTAATTTCTGCTTTTTCTGGAAGACCAATGATTCTCAAATTGTCTCTTCTAGACCGTTTTTCTTGGTCTGTCACTTTCTTATTGAGATATTTCATGTTTCCTTCTATTTTATCCATCCTTTGACTTTGTTTTATTTGTTCTTGTTGTCTTGAGAGATCATTAGCTTCTAATTGCTCAATTCCAGCCTTTAGGGACTGGTTTTTGGCTATAATCTTTTGGTTTTCGGCTATGATCTTTTGGTTTTCCTTTTGAATCTGGTCATTTCTGGTGTTCAATTTGCTTATCAGTTCATTTGATTTCTGAGCCTCACTTTCCAATTGCAAAATTCTGCCTTTTAAGCTGTTATTTTCTTGCCAGATCTCTTCCATCTTCTTCAACATCTCATTTTTGAATTCTTCAATAGCTTGTGACCAACGTTCATTTTTTTGGTAAGGTTTGGATATGATTACTTGTTTGTCCTCCTCTGTTGTCTGGATTTTCTCTGTGTAAAAGTTGTCGAGTGTTCCAGAGTTTTTCTTGATAATCTTTTTCTTCCTCTGAAGTTCTTGGCTTGTCATCGCTAGCCCCGCCCCTTTTCTGCTTTGTCTTCACACTAAGGGTCTGCCTGCGCTTTCTAAGCTCCTGGGGGCTCTGGTCTCCTTGTCCTCGGGGTCAGGTCTCCTGGTAGACCCCGGTCTGCCCCTCTGCCTGAGGCTCCTTCAACAGTCTTTGGGGCTGCTTCCACAACCGTGCTCAGGTCCCTACTGGGTCCTCACTCAAGGTCCAAGCCTGGGCTGGAGATCTTTATTCAAGCCTAGGGCACTGCCTTTGCTGGCACAGATGCTCTTAGGGCGCTGCCTTCACCCACGCAGAAGCTAGGGAAAGTCAGTGGGCTGGAGATCTTTATTTGTACCTGAGGCGATGCCTTCAAGGCTCAGGGAAAGTCCCTGTGTTAGAGATCTTTGTCCCAGCCTGAGGCGGTGCCTTCACCCACGTGGACGCTCAGGGAAAGTCCATACGCACCCCCCAGCCACTTGGGGTCCCTCATCTTGCAGCACACAGGTAAAAGCCCTGGGGCTGCCAGTGATTAACTGGTTGCCCCAATCCTGTTTTCACTCTTGTACATTGGCGTTGTGCGAGGTGTGTGGTGTGGGGGGTGGGGGAGGGGCTTCTTCCTCTCACGTTTTAGTGAGAGCTGTTTCACCCCTTTATAGCGTGGAGATGCCCCGATTCTGTGTACCTTCAACACTGCGCCCTGTTGTGGGGTTCCTTCGTTCGTCTGGGTTCGCTTTTATTTCCTCTTGAGGAGTCCTGTATGCTTTGGTCAGGAGAGATCGAGCAGCTGCTCCTTACTCTGCCGCCATCTTAACCGGAAGTCTATTTATTTGTTTTTTATTAGGTTTATCTAGCTCTGAGAGAGGAAAGTTGAAGCTCCCCACTAGTATAGTTTTACAGTCTATTTCCTTCTGTAATTCATTTAAATTTTCCATTAAGAATTTAGATAGGGGGCAGCTAGGTAGCTCAGTGGAATGAAAGCCAGGCCTAGAGACGGGAGGTCCTAGGTTCAAATCTGACTTCAGACACTTCCTAGCTGTGTGACCCTGGGCAAGTCACTTGGCCCCCATTGCCTACCCTTACCACTCTTCTGCCATGGAACCAATACATAGTATTGACTCCAAGATGGAAGGTAAAGGTTTTAAAAAGAAAAGAACTTAGATGCTATGCCATTTGGTGCATCTATGTTTACTATTGCTATTACTTCATAGTTTAGCATTTTAGCAAGATGTGGTTTTCCCAGTTATCTCTTTTAATTAGGTCTATTTTTGCTTTTGCTTCATCTGAGATCATGATTGCCTTTCATTGTTTAGTTGTTCACTCATGTCCAATACTCTATGATTCCATAGACCATAGCATTCCAGGCCCTTCAATTCTCCACTGTCTCCTGAAATCTGTCAAGCTCATGTTCATTGCCTCTATGACACTATTCATCTAGTTCATCTTCTGCTGCCCCCTTCTCTTTTTGCCTTCAATCTTTCTGAATCTCAGGGTTTTTTTCCAATGAGCCCCATCTTCTCATTGTGTAGCCCAAATACTTAAACTTCAGTTTCAATATTTAACTTCTAATGTATAGACTGAATTAATTTTTAAAGCATTGATTGATTTGATCTCCTTGCCGTCCTAGGGACTCTCAAAAGTCTAGTCTTTTCTAGCTCTGCAATTTGGAAACTCCATTTCCATGACATTCAACTTTCCTTATAGTTCAAATTTCACAGCCATAGGAAAGAAACGTGCCTTGACAATATGGATCTTTGTAGTTAAGTGATGTCTTGGGTTTTTAGTATGCTGTCTAGATTTGCCATAGCTTTTCTTCCAAGGAGCAAGCATCTTTTGATTTCATGGCTACAGTTACCATCTGTGTTGCTTTGTGAGCCAAAGAATATAAAATGTGACACTGCTTCCATTTCTTCTCCCTCTATTTGCTAGGAAGTGACAGGAACAGTTACCATAATCTTTTTTTTTTTATGTTATGCTTCAAGCCAGCTTTTACACTCTCCTCTTTCACTCTCATCAAGAAGCTTTTTAATTCTTACACCCTTTCTGCCATCAGAGTCTGCATATCAGAGATCACTGATATTTTTTCCAGTCACCTAAATTCTGGCTTTTTCAGATTGGCATTTCACATGATGTACACTGTATATAAATTAAATAAAAAGGTAACAATATATAGCCATATGACCCACCTTTTCCAGTCTTAAACCAGCCATAGCCAGCTATTTCATACTCAGTTCCAACTGTTGCTTCTGGACCCTCATCAAGATTCCTTGGAGATAAGCAATCTGATGTGGTACTCCCATCTCTTTGAGGACTTGCCATGTATTGTGATCCATACTGTCAAAGGCTTTAGTGAAGTTAGTGAAGCAGAATAGATTTTTTTTCTTCTGGAGCTCCCTTGCTCTCTCCATAATCCAGCAAATGTTGGCAGTTTGGTCTCTAGTTCCTCTGCCTCTATGAAAACTAGCCAATAGGGGTGGAGCCAAGATGGTGGAGAAGGTACAGGGACCTATCTAATTTCTATCAAATTATCCTCCAAAAAGCAATGATCCTCCAAAAAGCAAAATGAATTCTGGAGCATCATAACCTATAAAAAGACAAGGTGAAGTAATTTTTCAGCCTAAAACAACTTAGAAGGCCAGCAAAAGGGATCTAATATACTTGGATGGAGGAGGAGGTCAGCAGCAACCAAGGCTTCCTGAACTCAGTCACTGATGGTAAGGGGAGTTGGATGCCTGTTCAAAAGGAAATTATAGGGATCCTTTTGCTGGCTCTGGATGTAAGACATTTGTATTGCCCTTACACAGAGTCAAGGAGCAGTCCTGGGTTGCAGTCGCAGGGTGAGGAGGAACACCAAGATACACTAGTACTTGCAGCCACAGGGGATCCTGATAACTGTTCTAAGGGTTAAAAGAGTGCTTGGGTTTACTCACAAACTAGAGCACAGACCCAGAGAGTATTAAACACTCTTCTTCTTACATCATATTGCCTTGGAAGAACTGAAAGCAGATAGATTCCCAGTGCTAGCTTTGAAGGCAGCTGCACAAAGAAATTGAAGCTTGGAAGCTCTCTTCATCACAGTGACTGAACCCCGCTTTAACAGTTTTAAAAAATAAAATAAAATAAAAAGGCAGGAAAATGAGCAGACAATAACAACAAGAAAAAGAAACTCAACAAGAAAAAGAAACTCAACATAGAAAGTTATCTTGGTGGTAGGATAGACTCAAACTCAGAAGAAGACAATAAAGTCAGTACTGCTGCATCCAAAGCCCCTTAGAAAACTCCAAATTGCCCTCAAGGCCAAAAAGAATTAATAGAGGAACTAAAAAAGGATTAAAAAAATCAAATGAGAGATAGAAGAAAAATTGGGAAAAGAAATGAGAGTGATACAGGAAAATCATGAAAAAAAAGTCAACACCTTGGTAAAGGATGCACAAAAAAGTCCTGGAGAAATCAATATCTTAAAAAACAGAATAGGCCAGTTGGTAAAAGAGGCCAAAAAATCCAAAGAAGAGACAAACTTTTTAAAAAAGCAGAATTGGCCAAATGGAAAAAGGAATATAAAAATGCACCAAGGAGAAAAACTTCTTGAAAGACAGAATTGGCCCTTTGGAAAAAGAGGTACAAAATTCACTGAGGGAAAGAACCCTTTACAAAGTAGAATTGACCAAATGGAAATGGAGGTTCAAAAGCTCACTCAAGAAAATCATGCCTTAAAAATTAGAATTATGCAAGAGGAAGCTGACTTCACGAGACATCAAGAAATCAAAGTCAAAGAGATTCACCTATTTAGCAAATAGACTTCAGAATGGAATGTCTGGAGGTAAATAAGGCATCTAGGAGAGGACAAAACATCCCAGAGAGTAAGTGAGCTGCAGTATAGATGGATGCCCAAGGCTGAATCTTTATTTATTTCCTAACTGGCACAAGCTAATTGATTTTTACCAACTAAAATCAACAATGTGATACCATTTGTGACAACCAAACCTCGCCATTATTCAATGTTCTATTGTTTGTAAAGCAATAACTTATTTCAAATGATTATATAGGCTTTCAGGATATATTTCCCAGGGAAAATGTACTTTATAATGATATTATGAACCATTATATTGAAAACTCTCAGCCTGTATATTTTATATGTGATTTAAAAAAATAAAATTTTTGTTTGGATTTAAAGCCTTCAAGGAAAAAAATCAGTCAAAAGAATGAAAAAATAGAAGAAACTGTGAAATATATTGTAGGAAAAATAATTGGAAAATTAATTCATCAGAATTATTGGACTAACTGAAAGCCATGACAAAAAATGAGTTTAGACAAACTTTTTTTTCTTTTTAAAAATTCATTCATTTTATTTTCTCAATTCCATGTAATGATAATTTTTGACAATTATATTCCATCACTAATATATTCCAAAATTTATTCAGCCATTCTCCAACTGATGTACATCTCTTCAATTTCCAATCCTTTGCCACCAAAAAAAGAGCTACTATAAATATTTTTGTACAAATAGTAGACATTATTTCAAGAATTCACCAAGGAAGACTGTCCTGATATTGTAGAACCAGAGGATAAAATAGAAATTAAAAGAATCCATCAATCACCTTCTGAAAGAGATCCTCAAAGGATAGCTCTCAGGGATATTATAACCAAATTCCCAAACTCCCATATCAAGAAGAAATTACTACAAGCAGTCAAAAGGAAACAATTCAAGTATCATAGAGCCACAGTCAAGATAACAAAAGTCTTAGCAGCTTCTACATTAAAGGATTGGAGGACCTGAAATATAATATTCCAGAGGGCAAAAGAGCTAAGACTTCAACTAAGAATTAATCATAATCCTTCAAGAGAAAAAAAATGGGTATTCAATGAAAAAGAGGACTTTCAAACACTCCTAATGAAAAAATCAGAAATGAATGGAAAATTTGGCTCTCAAGTACAAGACTCAAGAAAATCGTAAAAAGGCAAACAGAAAAGAGAAGCAAAAGGCATTTAATAAGGTTAAATAATGTATTTCCCTAAATGGAAAAATGATTTTTGTAACACCAAAGAACTTTTTCATTATTATGGCACAGAGGATGAGGGTGTGGGTTGAATATTATAGGATCATATAAAAAATAAATTTAGGCATGAGAAAGAAGAATGAATTGGAAGGGAGAAAGGGAAAATAGAATGGGGGTAAATTATTACACATAAAAGAGGCATGTAAGAGCATTTACAGTGGAAAGGAAGACGTGGGGAGGAGAGCATGTGAACCTTAGTCTCATCAAAACTGGCTCAACAAGGGAAAAACATACACAATCAATTGGGTATAGAAAGTTATCTTACCCTATAGGAAAATAGGAGAGAGAGGAAATTAAGAGAATAGGGCAAATTGGGGAAAGTGGAGGTCAGACACAAAATAGGAATAAATAGGATTGAAAGTAATACACAGTAATCATAATGGTGCAAAATTTTTACAAGTCTCTCTAATAAAGACTCAATTTCTCATAAGCATAAAGAAATGAGTTGAATATATAAGAACATAAGGGATTTCCCATTTGATAAATGGTCAAAGGATATGAAGAGGCAGTTCTCAGACAAAGTAATTAAAGCTCTCTATAGTCATGCAAAAATGCTCTAAATCACTATTAATTAGAGAAGTGCAGATTAAAACAATTCTGAGGTATGACCCCACACCTATCAGATTGTTTATTATGACAGAAAAGGAAAATGACAAAACTTGGAGGTGACATGGGAAATCTGCGACATGAATGCATTGTTGGAGGAGTGGGAACCAATTCAGTCATTCAGAAGAGCAATTTGGACCCAAAGGACTATAAAACAATTTATACCTTTGACTCAGCAATACCATTACTCGGTTTGTGTCCCAAAAAGATAAAAGGAAAAAGGGGATGGGGAGGTCCTATTTGTACAAAAATATTTAAAGTCACTCTTTTTAGGGGGTCAGAGATTTGGAAAGTGAGGGGACACCCATTAATTGAGGAATGACTGAGTAAGGGACAGAATATGATTGTAATGGAATACTATTGTGCTATAAAAAATGACAAGCAGGAGGAACTCAGAAAAATCTAGAAAGACTTACATGAACTGAAACAGAACCAGGAGAATATTGTACAGTGGTAGGAATACTTTACAATGAACAACTGCAAATAACAGCTATTCTCATCAATATAATTATCCAAAACCATCCCAAAGGATAAGATGAGAAAAATAATGCCATCTACTTAAAGAAAAAAAGAATTGTCTGAATATAGACTAAAACAAACTTTTTTCACTTTCTTGATTTTTTTTTCTATTTGAATTTCCTTCCACAAAAAAATTAATATGGGAAAATGTTGTATATGATTGTACATGTGAAATCTATGTAAGATTGCTTAACATCTCAAGGAGGGTAGGAGGTTGGAGGATAGATAGGGAGAGAATTAGAGACTCAATATTCTTTGAAAAATGTCGGATGATTCAACCATTCTGGACAGCAATTTGGAACTATGCTCAAAGGGCTTTAAAATACTGCCTGCTCTTTGATCCAGCCATACCACTGCTGGGTTCACACCCCAGAAATATAATAAGGAAAAAGAGTTGTACAAAAATATTTATAGTTGTGCTCTTTGTGGTGGCAAAAAATTGGAAAATGAGGGTATGCCCTTCGATTGGGGAATGACTAAACAAATTGTGGTATCTGTTGGTGATGAAATATTATTATGCTCAAAGGAATAATGAACTGGAGGAATTCCATGTGAACTGGAAAGACCTCCAAGAATTGATGCAGGGTGAAAGGAGCAGAACCAGGGGAACCTTATACACAGAGATGGATACGCTGTGGCACAATCAAATGTAATGGACTTCTCTACTAGCAGCAATGTAATGATTCAGGACAACTCTGAAGGATTTATGAGAAAGAATGTTATCTACATCCAGAGAAAAAACTGTGGGAGTAGAAACACAGAAGAAAAACAACTGCTTGATCACATAGGTCAATGGGGATATGATTGAGGATGAAGACTCTAAATGATCACCCTAGTGCAAATATAAATAATATGGAACTAGGTCTTGATCAATGACACATGTAAAACCCAGTTGGAATTGCATGTTACCTACAGGAAGGTGGTGGGAGGAGAAGAGGGAAATAACATAAATCAGGTAACCAGGGAAAAAATCTCTTAATCAATTAAATAAAATTAAAAAAAAAAACAAAAGAAAAATGTTGGAGACATCATATATATGCTGTAATTGAGGGGAGGGAATAAAAGAAAAGACAAAAGAAAGCAGTCTATTGTTCTGATAATTCTTCGTTTGCATCTTATTGAAACCTTGCTTGCAAAATCATAATAATCTTGCTGTTATGTTAAATAAATGCAATTATTTGGCAATTTGAACATTCTTTTATGTTGACCTTTTTAAAAAAAAAACAAAGAAACATTTATTTATTTAATTAATTTAGAATATTATTCTATCCAGCTCCCAAAGCCAATGAGCAATTCCACTGGGTTTTACATGTATCTTTGTTCAAAACCTGTTTCCATATTATGCGTTTCTACTCCCACAGTTCTTTCTCTGGATGTGGATAGTGTTCTTTCTCATAAGTCCTTCAGAACTGTCCTGGATCATCACATTGCTGCTAGTAGAGAAGCCAATTACATTTGATTGTGCCACAATGTATTGGTCTCTGTGTACAATGTTCTCCTGGTTCTGCTCTGTTTACTCTGCATCTTGAAGATGTTTATTGTCTTTCCATTTTTTTCCTTCTATTTCTTTGTATTACTTACTTAAGAAAACCTTATCTCTCTTTGCTATCCTCTGGAATTTGGCATTATTTTCTATCTGACTTTCCCTTCTTTTCCTTTCTTTACCTCTTTTACCTCAGTTATTTGTAATGTGCAATTAGCCATTTTTATTTCTTGCTCTTCTTTTTCTTTGGAATTTTTTTTTGTTGCTACCTTTCATATGATATTATGAACCTCTGTCCATAGTTCTACAGACACTCTAGCTACCAGATCTAATCCCTCAAATCTATTCATCACATCCACTTTTCATTCATAAAACATATTATTTAGGACATACCTATTTGGATTGGTGGTCTTCTCTACTTTTTTAAGTTTAGGTCTGGATTTTACAGTAAGAAGCTCATGATCTGAGCCATAGTCAGCTCCAGATCTTATTTTAATTGACCGTATATAGCTTCTCCACATTTGGCTACAAAGTATAAAATCAACCTGGTTTTAATATTGACCATCTGGTGACATCCATATGTAGGGTCGCCTTTTGGATTGTTGAGAAAAATGAATTTGCTATACCAGTGAGTTATCTTGACAAAACTCTGTTAGTACTGCTTTGATTTATTTTGTACTATAAGGTCAAACTTGCCTGGTATTCCAATTATCTTTTGATTTTATTACTTTAGTATTCCTATCCCCAGGATGAATGTAATGTCTTTTTTAGTACTATTTCTAGAAAATATTGTAGATCTTCATAGAATTGATCATCTTTGGCCTCTTTGGCATCAGTGTTGGCATCAGTTTGGCATCAGGCATACACTTGTGTTACTGTGATATTAAATGGTTTACCTTGAATTCAAACAGATATTCTGTCATTTTTTGAGATAATGCCCCAGAACAACTTTTTCTCACCCTTTTTTTTCTAAAACCCTTACCTTCTGTCTGGCAGAAGAGTGGTAAGGGCTAGGCAATGGGGGTCAAGTGACTTGCCCAGGGTCACACAGTTTGAAGTGTCTGAGGCCGGATTTGAACCTAGGACCTCCTATCTCTAGGCCTGACTCCCAATCCACTGAGCAACCCAGCTGCCCCCTTTCTCATCCTTTATTGACAGAGGGCTACTCTACTTCTTCTAAGGGATTATTGTCCATCGTAGTATATATAGTAATCATCTGAATTAAATTTACCCATTCTCATCCACTTGTGTTCACTGACACCCAAGATGTCAATGTTTAATCTTTCCATCTTCCTTTTTATTCCATCCAACTTACTTTGGTTCATAGATTTTACATTCTAGGTTCCTATGCAATATTGATCTTTGCAGCCTTGGATTTTCCTTTCATCACCAGACACATTCACAGATGAGCTTCTTTTTCACTTTGACCCAGTCACTTCATTCTTTCTGGAGCCAATTGCAGTTTTTTTCTGGTCTTCCCCAGTAATGTGTTGGACACTCTCCAATTTGAAGGGCTCATCTTTTGGTGTCATATATTTTGACATTTTAATACTCTCCATGGGTTTGGGGGCAAAGATCCTGGAGTAATTTACCGTTTCCTTCTTTGGTGGATCACCTTTTATCTGAACTCTCCACTATGACCTGTCCATCTTGGGTAACCCTGCACAGCATAGCTCATTGTTTCATTGAGCTATACAAGCCCTTCCCCCTTGACAAGGCAGTGATCCAGGAGGGATCATGGTTGCTACCCCTGCCTTTTTAAAAAACATCACCTGAAGCATAACTCTGCTCCAGCCCCTTATTTTAACTCTTCATGTGTCTCTCTGTTTCAAGTATTTTTCTTGTAAACATCATATTGTTAGATTTTGGCTTCAAATCCATTTGGTATCTGCTTATGTTTTATAGATGAGTTCATCCTATTTACATTCACAGTTATGACTATATACTGTGCATTTCTCTTTATCCTATTTTATTCTATTTATCCTTCTCTTTTTTTTTTATCCTGCCCCTCCTCTAAAGTCCGTTTTGTTTCTTTTCACTGACTTTTTTTTAATCTGCCTTCCCTTTTATTACCCCCTCCTTTCCCTCACTACTCTCCCCTCCTACTTCCTTGTTGGGTAAGATAGATTACTATTATTATTAATTGATTATATATATATATATAGATATATATAGATAGATAGATACATATACATATATTTATTTATTTGTTTGTTTATTTATTTATTTATTTCTCCCTTTTGAACCAACTTAGATGTGAGATTTATGTTACTTGACACACTCCCCATTTTCCCTCTCAGCATAAAAGCTTTTCTTTATGTTCCTCTTTTATATGAGATAATTTTCCCCATTCTTCCTCTTCCTTCCCTCTTCTCCCAGGGCATCTCTCTTTTTTTTTACTTATCAATTTATTTTACATAATTCCATCTTAAGCAATTCATTCCCTTTCTCTCTTTCTTTGTAGAATCCTTCTAACTGCCTTAATAATGATAGTTCTTAGAAGTTACATGTATCATCTTGCAGTATAGAAAGGTAAACAGTTTAATCTTGTTGAGTCCTTTATAATTTCTCTTTCATGATTACCATTTGGCTTCTTTTGCATCTTGCACTTGAAAGTCAAATTTTCTATTCAGCTATGATGTTTTCGTCAAGAATGTTTGAAAAATTCTCTAGTTCATTAAATATATATATTTTTTCATTGAAGGATTCTATTTAGTTTGTCTGGATAGTTTACTCTTGGTTTTAATCCCAGTTCATCTTCTGGAATATCATGTTCCAGACCTTCCAAACCTTTAATGTAGAATCTGCTAAACCTTGTGTTATCCTGACTGTGACTCCATAATATTCAAATTGTTTCTTTCTGGCTGCTTGAATTATTTTCTCTATGATATGGGAGCTTTGAAATTTGGGTATAATATTTGTGGGTATTTTCATTTTGGAATCTCTTTCAAGAGGTGATTGGTGAATTCTTACATTTCTATCTTACTCTCTTGTTCTAGGAGAGTTGCCACAGGTGCTGCTGCTTTTGTCACCCCCTCCCAGTCCCACCACTGGTGTTTCATCCACATGGGCTCCAGTTCAGCCTTAAAGTCCTTGATAATTATTGTAATATTATCAAGGCTCTTTCTCTGATCATTGCTCAAGGATCAAGGTTCAATATTTTAAAAATTCTTTCTCTTGGATCTATTTTCTTTTTTTGTGTGTATTGGCTCCTAGGTAGAAGAGTGGTAAGGGTAGGCAATGGGGGTCAAGTGACTTGCCCAGGGTCACACAGCTGGGAAGTGTCTGAGGCCAGACTTGAACCTAGGACCTCCTGTCTCTAGGCCTGACTCTCAATCCACTGAGCCACCCAGCTGCCCCTGGATCTATTTTCCAGATCAGTTGTTTTTCAAATGAGATATTTCACTTTTTTTTCTTCCCCCCCCCCCAAACTTTGTTTGAGTGTTCTTAACATTTCATGGAATCATTAGATTCCACTTGT
Organism: Gracilinanus agilis; assembly: GCF_016433145.1. Taxonomy (NCBI): domain Eukaryota; kingdom Metazoa; phylum Chordata; class Mammalia; order Didelphimorphia; family Didelphidae; genus Gracilinanus; species Gracilinanus agilis. The sequence continues at coordinate 11,432,917 of NC_058135.1, read as the reverse complement.
CTGATTTTAATTTTTGCAGAATTATTTTCTTCATTGAGATTTTGTATTCCTTTTTCTATTTGGTCAAGTCTGCCTTTTGTTATAAACAAAAAATGGCCTAGGGAGATATAGACATACAATGATGTGAATGTATCTATCTGTATTCTCCCTAGTTGCAGATGATGGAGGAACACCAACCCTGATCACTCTTGACAGTTGTTATAATTTCTCCTTTTCTCTAACAGTTGCCCAGAGAGGACCCTGAAAGGTTAGGTCAATGGGTAACCCTTTCAGGTCCAACCTGGGGTTGGATAAATTATTATAGAGCTTTTGGTTTGCTTTGGATCATGTTTGATATCTGACTGCATTGACTCCCTCCCCAGGGCGTTGTGATATAAAGACCACTCAGGAAGGTACTTGTTAAACTTTCTTTATCTATAATCAGGGAAAGGATAAATAGGACAAGAATGGGGATTAAAGACCCTATCAACCTAATATCTATAACTAGTGGACAATCAGGACTGGAGGCTATTGATCTAGTAGAAGCTGGAGCTTTATTCTCCACTACACCTCTGGCCCAGCCTGACCACAGCCAAGCCAGAGAATAGGGACTGCTATTGATGCAGCTGTGTTGGTGATCTTATTCTCTCAGCTTTCTCACTATCAGTGTTTGGTGATGCACTAGCTCTCACAGTCTTCAGGAAATATTCAGATTCTTCCTACCCTCTTCTTCATAGACATCCTGGCCTCCCTTCACCACCCAGAGACCTAGAGACCTAAAGAGCTAGAAAAACCCAGAGAGCTAAAGAGCCCAAAGACCCAAGACCCCTTCAAGTGGCTGTCAGGGTTATTTATACTGCCAGGCCAACTGATGCTTGCCCCTGGCTCACAGCACCTGGGAACATTCCATGTCTTCCAACTGCTTTCCCTGTTATTCAAAGTGGCATCAATCATTTTCCAGAATATGAATATAACACTTTTAAAAAGTTATTTTTATCACTGATTTTTGTACCTCTTTTTTTCATTTGGCTGCTTGTTTTTTCAATTGTTATTTTCTTCAGTAATTTTTTTCTCTTTTACCAAGTTATTAATTGTGTTTTCATAAATTTAACCCTTTGCTCTCATTCCTTTACCTAATTTTTCTTTTTCCACTCATTTGATTTTTGAAATAATTTTTAGCTCTTCCAGAAATTCTCACTGGCCTTGTGACCAGTTTTATTTTCCTTTTTCTTTTGAGGCTTTGCTTGTAGATATTTTGACTCCAGAATCTTCTTCTGGGTTTGTTCTGAGTTTGTACTGGTCCTTTAGTGTAGAAACTGCCAGATCCTGTGTAATCTTAGCTGGTGCTTCTTAATATCTGAATTGTTTATTTCTGGCCACTTGCAGTATTTTTCCTTAGCCTAGAAGCTCTTGAATTTGTCTATAACATTCCTGAGAGTTGTCTTTTGGGGATTTAATATAGTGGGTAATCTTTGGATTCTTTCATTGTCTATTTTGCCTTCTTATTCAAGAATATCAGGGCAGTTTTCTTGAATAATTTCTTATACTATGATGCCAAGGCTTTTTTTTGTTCCAGGCTTTCAGGTAGTCCAGTAATTCTCAAAATGTCTCTCCTGGATCTGTTTTCCAGGCCAGTTGTCTTTCAATGAAATATTTCATTTTTTCTTCTATCTTTTCATTCTTTTGATTTTGCTTTATTATTTCTTGCTGTCTCATGAGATTGTTAGCTTCTACTTGCCTAATTCTAGTCTTCAAAAACTGATTTTCAGCTATGATCTTTTGATTTTTCTTTTTGGTTTGGTCCATTCTGCTTTTAATGGCTTCTAGCAGGTCAGTCCTGGGATCTAATTTGCTTATTACTTCATTTGATTTCTGTGCCTCTTTTTCCATTTGGGCAATTTTGTCTTTTAAGCTGTTATTTTCATTTTGTATTACTTTCATTTCTTTTTCCCACTTTTCTTCCCATTTTTCTTCTATCTTTCTTACTTGGTTCTGTTAAAAAGAAATGAAAAGGAGAGATATATTTATCTCTCTCTCTCTATCTTGATCTTTCTCTGGATCTTTTGAGAATTGGATGGTATATCTAGATCTGAGAGATAATATAAATGAAGAGGGATTGTATGCCCAGGCCTAAGCTGGGGTAATTGGTGAGGGAGAAAGTACACTCTCCTCTCACAGTTGTTGTTGGCAAAGTCTATGCCTCTCCTCCCTGAAAAGCTTGTTTGACTAAGCTTGTCAGTTCTTCACTTCTAATACTTTGCCTGGGCTGGGAACCCCTGAAAAGCTGTGTGGATGTTTGGCCTCTCTAGGACCCAACCTGAGGTTGGATTAGTTGTTGGTAAGGGCTATTGATTTGCTATTGGAAACATTGTAATCTGACTGCATATTGATCTCCCTTTCCCAAGGGCTTTGGTATAATAACCACTCAGGAAATTTACTTGTTGATAAACACTATATTGAATCTATTGATGGGGTAAGGAAACAAGGTAGTAGGATTGAAGATTCAGGAACCCTATTGCTAATTGATTGGCTATTAATCTAAGTTGTTGATCAAGGTCTAGAGGTGGCTAGGTTTGTATAAACTGGAGGTTCTTCACCTTCTCACTAACTCTGACCTGACTTGGCCACAGCCAAGCCAGAGATTAAAGAAGGCTATTTAATGATGTTGAATGATGATGGTGAATCAATAAACTCTCACAGCTCTAATAACAATGGTGTTGACTGATCACTAGCTCTCTCAGTAGGATAACAGGTCACAGGTTTCAGGCATACCCCTTTCACCCATCACCTCCCACCTTCCCAAATCCCTGCTCCAATCTGAGCTAAGCTTGACTTGTCACTTGGGGGTATTTATAGGGCTGGGGCCAACTGCTTTTTGCCCTTGGCTCACGGCACCTGGGAATGTTCCAAGATTCTCAACTGCCAGTGCTGTCATTCAAAGTGGCATCCATCTTGTCCCAGATAATGATTTTAACAGTTCATGAACTCCTTTTTGAATTCCTCTAGAGCTTGTGACAAATTTCCATTTTTGGGGGGGAGTTTGCATTTGTTTATTTCTCACTCTCTTCCATTGCTTCTGTATTTTGTTCTTTTTCTCCATAGAAATTTTCCAGGGTCAAGAGCTTTTTTTTGCTATTGTTTACTCCTTCTCCCACTTGAGGATTGGGATTCCTGCATGTTGGTGGTTGTTACTATCTTTGTTTCTGTCTCACAGAGCTATGCCTAGGGACTATCTTCCCTTCCCTGTCAGAGACCTGAGTGAGGCCAGGTAGATCTGTGGTACTTTTTTGTGTAGCGTGCTTTGGAGTGTTTTGTCCTAAGGCTATCTTCCTCAACTGCTGCTGCTGCTATTGCAGTTACCTGTTGCTGCTGTAACTGTTGGTGCTACTGTTACTGCTGTTGCTGTTACAGCTCTAAGCCCCACCTCCTATGGCTGGTATTTTCAAAGGTGGGTCTGTAGTGTAGCAAACTACACTGTGTTTTGCCCTGAAGCTATCTTCCTCAGCTGTTGCTGTCTCAGCTGCTGTTGTGTAGGAGCAAGCTCCCTGCTATTCCCCAAGTCTCTCTGCCCAGGTCTGGCACAGGTGAGTTTGTGGTGTTTTCAGCCAGCCGCCAAGAATTCGGAGACTTCCCTAGCCCTGGTTCTAACTGGCATGGTGAGTTGAGGGACAGGTAATCCCTTGTGCAGTTTTCCCCCCTTACAATGTGGGAATCCCATCTCTGTGTCTACCTTACACAGTGTGCCCAGTGGAAGAGCCCCATTACTCATCCTGTTTTGACCTCTGTCTTTTTGAGATGCTTTGTAATGATTGGGCTGGAAGAAATTTCTGAGCCGCTACAAGTTTTTCCTGCTATTGAGCTGCCATCTTTGACAATACCAATTTCTATTCTATCCTTTATGAAATGATGAGGACAAATTATTTCATGATGTTTGAAAGGAAAGGCAGTTGATGACTAGGTGGATCAAGGAAGAATTAATTCCTGAAGAAGATAGCATTTGAATTGGATTTTAAAGAATTGATTTTGAAATTCAACCAATGAAAAGAGGGTAAGGAGGAAACTTCAGATATTACACATTGCTTTGGGGAAGGTGTAGAGGCAGCAGGGTAAATGGCACAGATAAAGGATGGAGAAAAACCTAGTTTGGTTGGAGTGTAGATTACATGGAATGAAATAATTTGAGATAATACTGGAAAGATAGAAAATTTCAAAAAAAGAAAAAAAGAAAACTAATCTGCTCTCTTGATTCTGAAAGGCCCTGAGCTCTCCCCTATTTATTGCTTGTCTTCCTAGATCATTTAGACAATTACTATGGGAAGACAGAAGGATGATAGACTTTGGATAGGATGGTACAGATGAATTTACTTGTCTTTGTTGGCTGTGGCTCTTCATTTGAGGAAAATTTTGTGGTTCCCCAAATTGACTTTACTTTCTATTAAATTGTCTCCTTTTTTCTTTCCATAGACCAGTTTGCTGGGGTTAAGTAATGGTGTCTGATCCTTTGTTGACAGAAAGAGGCCTGAGTTTTGACTTCTTAATATCACACAGCTGTGGATAATTCAAGATGTATGACTCCTGCACTTATTTTGCCATCCAGTATGGAAGATCACATTTCTTCCTGTTTGAGGTCAAGATTTTTTTAAATTGATGGAATGAGATAAAGGAGTTTAAAAAGAAACAATATGCTGCAACAAATTGTCCTTTGTCAAACTTTATATGGTCTCCATTGGTGGACGAAACACTTACATTTCTATAATGATGTTAAGATTTATAAAATATTTTCCTCATCACATCCATGTGAGGTAGAGAGCTTGGAAATCCATTTTATAGGAGAGGAAATTCAGAGAAGCAAGGGGACTGACTCAGGGTGACACAATAATCATTTGAGCTATGATTCCATTTATAATTTCCTAACTTCGAGTCTTAATCATTTTCCACCAGGAATTAAAAATTGACAAATTTGACAGACATTTCTTTCAATGTGCTTTGATATTTCTTTCAACTATGTTGTTATATTGATATGGAAAAACTAGAGTTGCTTATATAAAAATTCATATATAAAGCACACAAATTTCTATATAAATTTTATGTATAAGAAACACTTTGATGGTTTAGTTTCTATGCCACATGAAGAAGATTCATTTAAGTTTGGAAAAAATGTCTCAGAATGGCAACAGGATCCAGATGAGATGCAGTGACCAACCTTGGCTTCATATGACTGATGAAACTCACTTCCATTTTGCCTACAGAGAGGGGACGGGGGTAGTTATAGGTAAGGAATATTCCATCTGCTTTCAGTTATCATCTCTGGACCAGAATGATTGCTTAATTTTTTTGTTATTGATGTAAGAGAGGATGATATAGTGTATTCTGGGAAGTGATTATGGTTAATATTAAATTTTAAAATGTTAAAAGTGGAAAATAAAATTAATTAAACTTTTTTAATGCAGCAATAATAAATTCAAAAGCATTGGCTGGACCTTCAAATGAATCTTAAAAATTATCATAATGAGTTCTTTTCACAAAATACTGTTCTCCAAGTTGAAAGTGCATTTTTTGGGAAATTTATTACTTCTCATGTGATTCATACTATATCTATAGAAAAATACATGCCCATTTTAAAGTGTATTCTGTCTAAAATACTTCTTTTTTTCTTCTGATAATGTGGTCTTTATTATTAAAATTACAAAGGATATCTGGTTCTGAATATATATGTACTTTCCATTATTCTACTCCCCCCAACCCAAAAAAAGAACCCTAAAGGGGTAAGGTCCTTAAATTTGAGCCTGACTCTGAATCAAGACTGTGATTGCTAAAATATTTCTATATGTCTCAAAATGGTTAACGCTGGGATCTTTTGGTCGTTTAAAAATAAAGTAAAAAGATATGTTAATTTGACTAGTTTGAAAGACAACAGAATAATATGTGACATGTCTGGAGCATAGCGCCCCCTTGTGGCGCCCCCCTCATTCGGCATTCAGGTCAAGTCCTTGGAGCCCCATCCCTGCCCCAGTTTCATAGCATGCACCAATGTCCTCTGATGGCTTTCCATTGGCCATGATGGCTCAGGAGTTGGTACTGTGTGACAATGACAAAGCTTTTGATTGGCTACTGAGCTAGAACCCCATGGCTATTTGGAACACAAGGAAGGATGAGAATGGGTCTAGGTTGGCTAGTGGGGAGGTTGACCCCTTTCTGATTCCCCACCATGCCCCAAGGCACGAGCACCCTTATTGCTTAGGCAAAGTGATGCATGAGATGGAGTAACGGGGATATTTCCCTCCTGTGTCTTCTTTCCATTGAAGAGGACTCAAAAGTCAACTGACAATAATTGACCATATCAACAATCTAACAAACAAAAATCACATGATTATCTCAATAGATGCTGAAAAAGCCTTTGACAAAATACAGCAATCATTCTTATTGAAAACACTGAAAAGTAAAGGAATAAAAGGACCTTTCCTAAAAATCATAAACAGTATATACCTAAAACCATCAGCAAGCATCATATGCAATGGGGATAAATTAGAAACCTTCCCAATAAGATCAGGAGTGAAACAAGGATGTCCATTATCACCTCTACTATTCAACATAGTACTAGAAACACTAGCAGTAGCAATTCGAGAAGAAAAAGAAATTGAAGCTATCAAAATAGGCAACGAAGAGACTAAGCTATCACTCTTTGCAGATGATATGATGGTCTACTTAAAAAATCCCAGAGAATCAACTAAGAAGCTTGTAGAAATAATCAACAACTTTAGCAGAGTTGCAGGATACAAAATAAATGCACACAAATCATCAGCATTTCTATATATTTCCAACACATTAGAGCAGCAAAAGGTAGAAAGAGAAACACCATTTAAAATCACCCCAGACAATATAAAATACTTAGGAATCTATCTACCAAAAAAAAAAAAAAAAAAAAAACAGGAATTATATGAAAACAACTACAAAACACTTTCCAAACAAATAAAACTGGATCTCAACAATTGGAAAACCAATTATTGCTCATGGGTAGGATGAGCTAATATAATAAAAATGACCATTCCACCCAAATTAATTTACCTATTTAGCGCCATCCCTATCAAATTACCAAAAAACTTCTTTACTGAATTAGGAAAAACTATAACAAATTTCATTTGGAATAACAAAAGATCAAGAATATCAAGGGAAATAATGAAAAAAATGTGAAGGAAGGGGGCCTAGCAGTACCAGATATTAAACTATTCTATAAAGCAGCAGTCATGAAAACAATATGGTACTGGCTAAGAGACAGAAGGGAGGATCAGTGGAATAGACTTGGGGTTAATGACGTCAGTAAGACAGTGTATGATAAACCCAAAGAGCCCAACTTTTAGGACATGAATCCACTATTTGACAAAAATTGCTGGGAAATTTGGAAAACAATATGGGAGAGATTAGGTTTAGATCAACATCTCACACCCTACACCAAGATAAATTCAGAATGGGTGAATGACTTGACTATAAAGAGGGAAACTATAAATAAGTTAAGTAAACACAGAATAGTATACTTGTCAGATCTCTGGGAAAGGAAAGATTTTAAAACCAAGCAAGAGTTAGAGAAAATTACAAAATGTAAATTAAATGGTTTTGATTATATTAAACTAAAAAGATTTTGTACAAACAAAAACAATGCAGCCAAAATCAGAAGGGAAACAACAAATTGGGAAAAAATCTTTATAACAAAAAACTCTGACAGGGGTCTAATTACTCAAATATACAAGGAGTTAAATCAATTGTATAAAAAATCAAGCCATTCCCCAATTGATAAATGGGCAAGAGACTTGAATAGACAATTTTCAGGTAAAGAAATCAAAAGATCAATAAGCACATGAGAAAGTGTTCTAAATCTCTAATAATCAGAGAAATGCAAATAAAAACAACTCTGAGGTATCACCTCACACCTAGCAGATTGGCTAAAATGAAAGAAGGGGAGAGTAATGAATGCTGGAGGGGATGTGGCAAAATTGGGACATTAATGCATTGCTGGTGGAGCTGTGAACTGATCCAACCATTCTAGCTGGCAATTTGGAACTATGCTCAAAGGGCTATAAAAGAATGCCTGCCCTTTGATCCAGCCATACCATTGTTGGGTTTGTACCCCAAAGAGATCATAGATAAACAGACTTGTACGAAAATATTTATAGCTGCGCTTTTTGTGGTGGCAAAAAACTGGAAAAGGAGGGTATGTTCTTCAATTGGGGAATGGCTGAACAAGCTGTGGTATATGCGGGTGATGGAATACTATTGTGCTTAAAAGAATAATAAACTGGAGGAGTTCCAGGCGAACTGGAAAGACCTCCAGGAATTGATGCAGAGTGAAAGGAGCAGAGCCAGAAGAACATTGTACACAGAGACTGATACACTGTGGTAAAATCGAATGTAATGGACTTCTATCCTGGCAGCAATGCAATGACCCAGGACAATTCTGAGGGATTAAGGGAAAAGAAGGCTACCCACATTCAGAGGAAGAACTGCAGGAGAGGAAACAGAAGAAAAACAACTGCTTGAACGCATGGGTTGAGGCGGACATGATTGGGGATGTAGACTTGAAACTACCACACCAATGCAACTATCAACAATTTGGAAATAGGTCTTGATCAATGACACATGTTAAAACCGGTGGAAATGTGCATCGACCATGGGTGGGGGGAGTGCGGGGGATGAAGGAGAAAGTAGGAGCATGAATCATGTAACCATGTTAAAAATGAATATTAATAAGTGGTTAAAAAAAGGGGAAAAGTCAACTGACATCTTCTCCACATGCAAAGCACCCCACAGTGGGTAGGACAAAGGGAACCCTTAGGGCTGATCAGGGGCAGGTCAGCATCTTCTATTATGGGGGAGCCTTTCCATATAGTTGTGGTGTCCAGAGCAGAGGAACCAAATGGGCCATAGTGGGAGTCACCAGCAGAGGGGTGACTTATTATTTGAATGAACAAAGCTAGAGCAAAGGCAAAATGCCAGACAGCTAATTAGCAACCTTGCAAAGATGGCCTTTGTTCCAAGGAGACTTAAGTATTAGAATTTTAGCTGACTCTTCAAGAAGGGATAAGTTAGGTTACTAAATCAGATACCAGTGGGGTGCTTATCTGATGTGAGGGCCTCCAACAAATGCTGCTTGGACTGGATTACCTCAAGCTTTATCTTTGCCTCTTTTCTACCTCTGCCCCTGACTCACACTTGTGCTCGCTAATAGGTCCTGGAGGAGGCTCTGGGGATACACAGACAACTAAAAAAAAAAAAAAAAAAAAAAAGGCAGATCCCTCGAGAAGCTTATATACTATCAGGGAATGAGATGAGGGTAGAATTTTCTAACCATGAAGAGGTGTCACAAAAATGGAATGGGTAAAAGTGGGCTGGGGCACCTGCTTTCCCCTCTTTGGAGATATTTTGACAGAGGCTGGACGAGCCCTTGTTGGGTCTGTTTGCTGGTGACTCCTGATCCCATAGGGGCAGAACTAACCAACCTCTGAAGTCAATTCTCATGGCTGAGATTCTGGAAGAGATGATGTTTCAAGCCTTGAATGTTGCCCACATTTATCAGATCCTAAATGAATCTGAGTAGAAGATACATCCTTAGACTTTCCTCCTCCCACACACATTCTGGAACACTGGCCTCCAAGCCACAGTATCAGGGCATAAGATAAGCTGGGAAGAATTCACCTCGCTGGGCCCCAGCTTCATCATCTGTAAAATGAAAGTCGGTCTCAGTGACTTTTAGTTTTAAATTCGATTTGATTCCCAATTTGTAGTCATCTGGGGTCATTTGTGCCAGTGACCAGGTTGATCAGTTCAATTTAAAGTTTTTATTATGAATAATTGGGTGCAAGGTCCGAGACTGGAGAATTTTATTTTTATTTTTTTTTACCAAGATCTGAGCCCAAGCCAAACTCCTTGGCTCCCCTGGATCCCTGGGGTGCCCCTCATCTTGCTTAGGGATTTTCTGATCCTTTCCTTAACCTCGCAGTGGTTCTCCACCCCCATCATCTCTCTTTTGAGATCATATCCCCAATCCCTTCCCCAGCTCCATCTCTGACTTGATACTAGCTTCTCAAGTCTCAGTGGGTTTGGACCAGACAGGTCTTAGAAATGCAGGGAGGCATATGGTCCTTTGAATTGATGATTTCTCTGCCTTTGATGCTTCCTCCAATAGATATAGCCAAAAAGTAAAGATGCTGTAATTAGAATAATTCAATTATTTGAGTTAATATGGTGCTAGAGCTAAATGTCAATCACTGTATGAAGGAGTAACAGTTAAATTTAATAAGTGGTGAAGACCAGTCACCCAGACAGCCCTGCAGTTTGCTTCCCTGCTCTGGCTCTAAGAGGTCACACTCTTATTGCTGGAGACAGAAGCAACCTGGCAGTAGTTCACCCTGAAGGCTTGCTTGGCACCTGATTACCTCCAGGACCATGAGCAATAATAATAAGCCCTCACATTTATTGGGTGCCTTCTATGCACCAGGCACATAGAAGCTAAACTAAGCTCTTTAACAATTATTATCTCATTTCATCCTCAAAACAATGGTAGGAACATGGGGTATATAAGAGGTAACAATATGAAATGAGTCTGGAAAGGTGGGCAGGAGCCAAATACTAAACTTGTGGGTAAACTTTGTGTTTTGTCCTCAGGGAGTCTTCAAAGCTTCTTGAGCATGGTAGTGGCATTGTTAGACCTGAGTAAAGGAAGATTATTTTGGCAACTGCAGAGAATTTGCTTGGTTCTTCTGCCTGTTCTAACTACAGTCATTTCCATCCTTCTCTTTCTTTAAAATACAAGATACTTTTGAGGTTGTCTATCACAGTCATTTTGGAATATCTCTCTCCCACAACCATTCTAACAAATATTTAGAAGAAAGATGAAAGAAAAACAATTCAATAAAGCCAACCAACACATCTACTTCATTTGACAGTGCATACAATACCTCACATCTAGGGTTTCTTGTTTCTATAAAACAAGAAGGGAAGTACATTTTCTCAACTTGTCATCTTGTTCATTTTAATTTCTTAATATTGTTTCATGTTGCCGTTCACTTTTGTCATCATGTATATGATTTCTCTGGTTCTGCTTCTTTTATGCCTATGTTGACTCCAATTGTTTACAATCAAAAGAAGAGTTGCCAGGGATATTATGGTATATAAATGGGATCTTTCTGTCTATCTCCTGGGGGATGTATGGGATGTATGTAGTAATGCCCCTGAATCAAAAGGTATGGGTATTTCAGTCCTTTTACAAAAAAAGCAAAATTCCAGACTTCATTCCAGAAAGTTTGGACAAAATCCCAGAATGTATTAGTAGTGTATTACCATGCCAGTTTTCCTACAATGACTCCAGCCATAACTTTTCTGTCTTTTCTTATCTTTGCCAGTTTGATGAAACTTTCAATTGTGTTCATTTGCATTTATTAGTATGAGGAATTTAAAATAATCTTTGATATGGCTTTCAATTCTTCTTTTGTAAATCACTTATATCCTTTCTTCAATTAGAAGTTAGAGGATGACTGTCTTCATTATTTCTATTAATTTCCTGTGTATCTCAGATATTGGACCCTTATTAGAAATATTTGATGCAAGGATTATTTTCCCTTGATGGATGGTTTCTCTTATAATCCTATTTATATTAATTTTTGTCCAAGTTTTATAATTTCATGTAACCCAAATAATCTCCTTTGTCTCTTGGGATCTCCTCTATCCCTAGTTTGGTTAAGAATTCTCCTCCAGCTATGGTTGTGAAAGGTCCATATGCAATGGAAAAACTAACCAGTGAGTCCTATGTCCCACCTGACCACCATGTGACCATGAATGCTTGGCACTTTTTTCCTTTTGTCCCTAATGTTTCTTCTTCTTCTTCTTCTTCTTCTTCTTCTTCTTCTTCTTCTTCTTCTTCTTCTTCTTCTTCTTCTTCTTCTTCTTCTTCTTCTTCTTCTTCTTCTTCTTCTTCTTCTTCTTCTTCTTCTTCTTCTTCTTCTTCTTCTTCTTCTTCTTCTTCTTCTTCTTCTTCTTCTTCTTCTTCTTCTTCTTCTTCTTCTTCTTCTTCTTCTTCTTCTTCTTCTTCTTCTTCTTCTTCTTCTTCTTCTTCTTCTTCTTCTTCTTCTTCTTCTTCTTCTTCTTCTTCTTCTTCTTCTTCTTCTTCTTCTTCTTCTTCTTCTTCTTCTTCTTCTTCTTCTTCTTCTTCTTCTTCTTCTTCTTCTTCTTCTTCTTCTTCTTCTTCTTCTTCTTCTTCTTCTTCTTCTTCTTCTTCTTCTTCTTCTTCTTCTTCTTCTTCTTCTTCTTCTTCTTCTTCTTCTTCTTCTTCTTCTTCTTCTTCTTCTTCTTCTTCTTCTTCTTCTTCTTCTTCTTCTTCTTCTTCTTCTTCTTCTTCTTCTTCTTCTTCTTCTTCTTCTTCTTCTTCTTCTTCTTCTTCTTCTTCTTCTTCTTCTTCTTCTTCTTCTTCTTCTTCTTCTTCTTCTTCTTCTTCTTCTTCTTCTTCTTCTTCTTCTTCTTCTTCTTCTTCTTCTTCTTCTTCTTCTTCTTCTTCTTCTTCTTCTTCTTCTTCTTCTTCTTCTTCTTCTTCTTCTTCTTCTTCTTCTTCTTCTTCTTCTTCTTCTTCTTCTTCTTCTTCTTCTTCTTCTTCTTCTTCTTCTTCTTCTTCTTCTTCTTCTTCTTCTTCTTCTTCTTCTTCTTCTTCTTCTTCTTCTTCTTCTTCTTCTTCTTCTTCTTCTTCTTCTTCTTCTTCTTCTTCTTCTTCTTCTTCTTCTTCTTCTTCTTCTTCTTCTTCTTCTTCTTCTTCTTCTTCTTCTTCTTCTTCTTCTTCTTCTTCTTCTTCTTCTTCTTCTTCTTCTTCTTCTTCTTCTTCTTCTTCTTCTTCTTCTTCTTCTTCTTCTTCTTCTTCTTCTTCTTCTTCTTCTTCTTCTTCTTCTTCTTCTTCTTCTTCTTCTTCTTCTTCTTCTTCTTCTTCTTCTTCTTCTTCTTCTTCTTCTTCTTCTTCTTCTTCTTCTTCTTCTTCTTCTTCTTCTTCTTCTTCTTCTTCTTCTTCTTCTTCTTCTTCTTCTTCTTCTTCTTCTTCTTCTTCTTCTTCTTCTTCTTCTTCTTCTTCTTCTTCTTCTTCTTCTTCTTCTTCTTCTTCTTCTTCTTCTTCTTCTTCTTCTTCTTCTTCTTCTTCTTCTTCTTCTTCTTCTTCTTCTTCTTCTTCTTCTTCTTCTTCTTCTTCTTCTTCTTCTTCTTCTTCTTCTTCTTCTTCTTCTTCTTCTTCTTCTTCTTCTTCTTCTTCTTCTTCTTCTTCTTCTTCTTCTTCTTCTTCTTCTTCTTCTTCTTCTTCTTCTTCTTCTTCTTCTTCTTCTTCTTCTTCTTCTTCTTCTTCTTCTTCTTCTTCTTCTTCTTCTTCTTCTTCTTCTTCTTCTTCTTCTTCTTCTTCTTCTTCTTCTTCTTCTTCTTCTTCTTCTTCTTCTTCTTCTTCTTCTTCTTCTTCTTCTTCTTCTTCTTCTTCTTCTTCTTCTTCTTCTTCTTCTTCTTCTTCTTCTTCTTCTTCTTCTTCTTCTTCTTCTTCTTCTTCTTCTTCTTCTTCTTCTTCTTCTTCTTCTTCTTCTTCTTCTTCTTCTTCTTCTTCTTCTTCTTCTTCTTCTTCTTCTTCTTCTTCTTCTTCTTCTTCTTCTTCTTCTTCTTCTTCTTCTTCTTCTTCTTCTTCTTCTTCTTCTTCTTCTTCTTCTTCTTCTTCTTCTTCTTCTTCTTCTTCTTCTTCTTCTTCTTCTTCTTCTTCTTCTTCTTCTTCTTCTTCTTCTTCTTCTTCTTCTTCTTCTTCTTCTTCTTCTTCTTCTTCTTCTTCTTCTTCTTCTTCTTCTTCTTCTTCTTCTTCTTCTTCTTCTTCTTCTTCTTCTTCTTCTTCTTCTTCTTCTTCTTCTTCTTCTTCTTCTTCTTCTTCTTCTTCTTCTTCTTCTTCTTCTTCTTCTTCTTCTTCTTCTTCTTCTTCTTCTTCTTCTTCTTCTTCTTCTTCTTCTTCTTCTTCTTCTTCTTCTTCTTCTTCTTCTTCTTCTTCTTCTTCTTCTTCTTCTTCTTCTTCTTCTTCTTCTTCTTCTTCTTCTTCTTCTTCTTCTTCTTCTTCTTCTTCTTCTTCTTCTTCTTCTTCTTCTTCTTCTTCTTCTTCTTCTTCTTCTTCTTCTTCTTCTTCTTCTTCTTCTTCTTCTTCTTCTTCTTCTTCTTCTTCTTCTTCTTCTTCTTCTTCTTCTTCTTCTTCTTCTTCTTCTTCTTCTTCTTCTTCTTCTTCTTCTTCTTCTTCTTCTTCTTCTTCTTCTTCTTCTTCTTCTTCTTCTTCTTCTTCTTCTTCTTCTTCTTCTTCTTCTTCTTCTTCTTTTCTTCTTCTTTTCTTCTTCTTCTTCTTCATCATCATCATCATCATCATCTTAGGCTAAAAAGTATTTTGAAATGGGAGTGCCCCCGTGATCATTAAACCTGGGAGATCCATCAAAGTCATCTCTTGTTCCACTGAGAACTGGAGTTCCAAAACTAGAGGCAGCAGTAGCTAAGTCCAATGAGGAGCCAGGCCCAAGGACTACCTGTCCCAACCAAGAAATAAATTGAAAGTAAGTAGCTGAGACCCCAAAGTTCTGTAAAGAGAACTAGCTGAGAAAGAGAATAACTCATTCATTGGCTATGCCACATTCACAAATAAACTGTGAGGCCTTCACAAGGGAGAAAAGCAGTCCCAGGTCTAGGAGGATTCCCTTGGCCACCTATGTTCCATATATTAGTTTTGGGCTTCTCATTTGAGACTACTTTCCTCAGGCAAGAGTGTTCAACCCTAGTTTCTCAGATTTAAAAAAAAAACTTTTGCCCATGTTATATCTTCTTAGAAATTATTCCTCAGTAGAAGTTAATTGATATCAGCTAGTTAATCAATATTGTGGGAGCAAACTAGAAGAGAGTTTATAAACAATAGTTCCAGGAATCCCAGCCACTCCAGGTTACCCTATACATCTTAGCAGAGAGGAATATCTAGCTGCCCTCTGAGGATACAATCTTCTAGTCCAGTGGGAATTGATAGCATGAGTCCTCAATTGTGAAATGAGCTGGAGGAAGAAATGGCAAAGTATTCCAGGATCTTTACCATGAAAATTACAAATGAGGTCATAAAGAAACCAATGAACAGCAGCATGAGCCCAGACGGAATTTGGCACATATATCCATTTTTTTCTATTAAAAAACTCCTTTTCAAATTAAAAAACTAGAAAGTGAACAAATAAAAAGTCCTCAGATAAAAACTAAATTGAAATCCTAAAAATTAAAGGAGAAATTAATAAAATTGAAAGTGAAAGAACTAATGAATTAATAAATAAGACTAGAAGCTGGTACTTTGAAAAAAAATAAAATAGACAAAGTATTGGTTAATCTAATAAAAAAAGGAAAGAAGAAAACCAAATTAATAGTATTGAAGATGAAAAGGGAGACTTCACTTCTAAGGAAGAGGAAATTAAGGCAATCATTAAAAACTATTTTGTCCAATTATATGGCAATAAATATAGCAATCTAGATGATATGGTTGAATATCTACAAAAATATAAATTGCCTAAGTTAACAGTAGAAGAAATAGAATACTTAAATAATCCCATATCAGAAAAAGAAATTGAATAAGCCATCACAGAACTCGCTAAGAAAAAATCCCCAGGAGCAGATGGATTCACAAGTGAATTCTATCAAACATTACAAGAACAACTAATTCCAATATGACACAAACTATTTGACAAAATAAGCAAAGAAGGAGTTCTACCAAATTCCTTTTATGACACAAATATGGTACTGATTCCAAAGTCAGGCAGATCAAAAACAGAGAAAGAAAACTATAGACCAATCTCCTTAATGAACATAGAAGCAAAAATCTTAAACAGAATACTAGCAAAAAGACTACTCCAAATGATCATAGGAGTTATTCATCATGAGCAGGTGGGATTTATACCAGGAAAGCAAGGTTGGTTCAATATTAGGAAAAACATCCATATAATTGACCATATTAACAAGCAAACGAACAAAAATCACATCATTATCTCAATAGATGCTGAAAAAGCCTTTGACAAAATACAACATCCATTCCTGTTGAAAACACTAGAAAGCATAGGAATAGAAAGACCTTTCCTAAAAATAATACACAGTATATATTTAAAACCATCAACAAGCATCATCTGCAATGGGGATAAATTAGAAGCCTTCCCAATAAGATCAGGCATGAAACAAGGATGCCCACTATCACCTCTATTATTTAACATTGAACTAGAAACACTAGCAGTAGCAATTAGAGAAGAAAAAGGAATTGAACGTATTAAAATAGGCAATGAGGAGACTAAGCTATAACTCTTTGCAGATGATATGATGGTCTACTTAAAAAATCCTAGACAATTAACTAAAAGGCTTATAGAATTAATCAACAACTTTAGCAAAGTTGCAGGATACAAAATAAATGCACATAAATCATCAGCATTTCTATATATTTCCAACACATCACAGCAGCAAGAGGTAGAAAGGGAAACACCATTTAAAATCACCCTAGACAATATAAAATACTTTGGTGTCATCTATTGAGATAATCATGTGATTTTTGTTGGTTTGCTTGTTGATATGGTCAATAATGTGAATGGTTTTCCTGATGTTGAACCATCCTTGCATTCTTGGTATAAATCCCACTTGGTCATAATAAATAACCCTCATGATCACTTGCTGGAGTCTTTTTGCTAGTATTCTGTTTACGATTTTTGCATCTATGTTCATTTAGGAGATTGGTCTATAGTTTTCCTTCTCTGTTTTTGATCTACCTGGCTTTGGGATCAGTACCATATTTGTATCATAAAAGGAATTTGGTAGAATTCCTTCTTTGCTTATTATGTCAAATAGTTTGTATAGTATTGGAATTAGTTATTCTTTGTAGGTTTGATAGAATTCACTTGTAAATCCATCTGGTCCTGGGGATTTTTTCTTAGGGAGTTATTTGATGGCTTGCTCAATTTCTTTTTCTAATATGATATTATTTAAGTATTCAATTTCTTCTATTGTTAATCTAGGCAATTTATATTTTTGTAAATATTCATCCATCTCACCTAGACTGCTATAGTTTTTGCCATATAATTGCACAAAATAGTTTTTAATGATTGCCTTCATTTCCTCTTCATTAGAGGTGAGGTCTTCCTTTTCATCTTTGATACTGATGATTTTGTTTTCTTCTTTCCTTTTTTTAATTAGATTGACCAGCACTTTGTCAATTTCGTTTGTTTTTTCAAAGTACCAGCTTCTAGTCTTATTTATTAATTTAATAGTTCTTTTACTTTCAATTTTATTGATTTTCCCTTTAAATTTTTTAATCTCTAATTGGGTTTTTAGCTGGGGATTTTTAATTTGTTCCTTTTCTAGTTTTTTAATTTGTACGCCCAGTTCATTGATCTTTGCCCTCTCTAATTTGTTAATACATGCTCTCAAGGATCCCCCTGAGTACTGCCTTAGTTGCATGCCACAGAGTTTGGTAGAATGTCTTATCATTGTCATTCTCTTCAATAAAATTATTGATTGTTTATATGATTTCTTCTTTAACTGGTTTTGGAGAATCATCTTATTTACTTATCAAATTAGTTTTTGGTTTGCCTGTCCGTGTGCCCTTAGTAATTATTATTTTTATTGTATTATGATCTGAGAAGGTTACATTTATTATTTCTGCTCTTTTGCATTTGTTTGCGATGTTTCTATACCCTATTCCATGGTCAGTCTCTGTGAATGTACCATGTGCAGCTGAAAAGAAGGTGTATTCCTTTTTGTCCCTATTTATTTTTCTCCACATATCTACTAAATCAATTTTTTCTAGGATTTCATTCACCTCTCTTCTCTCTTTCTCATTTATTTTTTGGTTTGATTTATCTAGATCTGAGCGAGGAATATTTAGATCTCCCACTAGTATGATTTTACTATCTATTTCCTTCTTGAGCTCAGCCAGTTTCTCCTTTAGGAATTTGGATGCTGTACCATTTGGTGAATACATGTTGAGTACTGTTATTTCTTCATTGTCTCTACTGCCTTTTATCAGGATGTAATTACCTTCCCTGTGTCTTTTAATCATATCTATTTTTACTTTGGCTTTGTCAGAAATCATGATTGCCTGAAGCTCAAAAGATTTTGCTCCAGCCCTTGACCTTAAACCTGTGTATGTCCACCCACCTCATATGTGTTTCTTGTAGACAACATATGGTAGGATTTTGGTTTCTAATCCACTCTGCTATTTGCTTCCATTTTATGGGCGAATTCATCCCATTCACGTTCAGAGTTATAATTATCAGTTGTGTATTCCCCAACATTTTGGTATCCTCTCCTAGTTCTACCCCTTCTTCTTATGCTATTCCCTTTTAAACCAGTGGTTTGTTTTAGACCAGTCCCCCTTGTCCCCTCTCTTGATTTACTTCCCTTTCCACCCCCTCACTTATTATTCCTCTCTTTTTATTTTTTAAGCCCTAATGAATTCCCTCACCTCTCTCCTCCCCTCCCTTTTTTGACCTCCCCACTCCTCTGCTCCCCTTGGTTAATCCCTTCTGACTTTCTCAGTAGGGTTAGATAGAATTCTATATCCCAATGGATATAGCTACTCTTCCCTCTCAGGATTAATTCTGCTGAGAGTAAGGTTTAAATAGTACCTCTTAATGCTCTCTTCCTCTCCTTCTTATAATAGTATTCATCCCCTCCCCTTCCCATGCTCTCTTTGTGTGGTATAGAATATCCCATTTTTCTTATTCATTCAAGGTTCTCTAGGTGCCATCTACTATTCACCTGCCCTCTTTTTTTCCCCTGCCCCATCTCATCTTAGACCATTTAGTGCTCCAATCTCTCCCTATGGATAATTCTTCTAATTTCTGTAATAGTGAATACAGTTTTTGAAAATTACACATAACATTTCTCCATATAGGAATACAAATAATTTGATCTTATTAAAGCCCTTAAAGAGGCAAATTTAAAAATAAGAGTTTTCTTTCTTTCCCCTCTGTTTCTTATTTACCTTTTCATGTTTTTTGTGGATGAATATCTAACTTTACATTTAGTCCTGGTCTTTTCTGTGCAAATACTTGGAAATCATCTATCTTGTTGAATGCCCATACTTTCCCCTGGAAGTATATAGTTAGTTTTGATGGATAGGTGATCCTTGGTTGTAGACCCAGTTCTCTTGTCTTTCTGAATATCATATTCCAAGCCTTGCGGTCTTTTAGTGTGGAGGCTGCCAGATCCTGTGTGATCTTGATTGGTGCTCCTTGATATCTGAATTGTCTCTTTCTGGCTTCTTGTAATAATTTTTTTACTTGGAAGCTCTTGAATTTGGCTATTGTATCCTTGGGGGTTGTCTTTTCAGGGTGTAGTGTAGAGGGTGATCTATGGATCCTTTCAATGTCTATATTGTCCTCTTGTTGTAGAATTTCAGGGCAGTTTTGCTGAATAATTTCTTTTAGTATGGAGTCCAAATTTCTATTAATTTCTGCTTTTTCAGGAAGACCAGTGATTCTCAAATTTTCTCTTCTAGACCTGTTTTCTTGGTCTATTAACTTCTCATTGAGACATTTCATGTTTCCTTCTATTTTGTCAGTCTTTTGACTTTGCTTTATTAATTCTTGTTGTCTTGTGAGATCATTGGCTTCTAATTGCCCAATTCTAGCCTTAAGTGACTGGTTTTTGGCTAAAAATTTTTGGTTTTCCTTTTCAATCTGGTCTATATGGTTCTTCAAGGCTTCCAGCTGGTCATTTCTGGTCTTCAATTTGCTTATCAATTCATTTGATTTCTGAGCCTCACTTTCCAATTGCGAAATTTTGCCTTTTAAACTGTTATTTTCTTGCCAGATCTCTTCCATCTTTCTCAAAGTTTCTTCCTTTTGATTTTTACTTACCAATTGAGTTTCAGAGATCTACATTTTTAAAAACCAAATGGCACCAATAATTAGTGCCTTATAATATAATTTGAGGCTTGAGGGTGTTATTATCCCTTCATTCCTCCTCTTCCCTCCATTTTTTTGATATTCTAAATTTTTCTCCCTCCATATGAATTTTATTATTTTATCTTGTCATACATAGCAAACCCTTGGTAGTTTGATTATTATAACATTAAATCTCTTATTATTATTATTGACTATGCAGTCTAACTGAGTAATGAATATCCCTCCTATTATTTAATGCCATCTTCAAAGAGTAATTATGTTTATGTAATTATATAAGTACATTTATGTAAGTCTTGAGTATATTTTGGTAAATTTATTCCTATATATTTTATCCATTTAGTAGATATTTTGAATAGAATTTCATTTTCTGATTTCTTTTCTTTCTGGATTTGACTGTTACTCCGTAGAAATGCTGGTGATTTTTGTGAATTCATTTTGCACCTTGCTACCTTAGTGAAGTTATTTAATTAGTTTCTTTACTGATTCTCTAGAGTTTTCTAAGTAAGTGATTCTATTATTTGTAAATAGGGGTAATTTTCTTTCTTCCTCAGTATTGATATGATACCTTTAATTTCTTTACTTTTTTTATTGCTCTCAGTAGTATTTCTAGATCTATGTCAAATAATAGTGGGGAAAAGGAGCTGCTTTCCTTTCCTCTTAATTTATTGGGAAAGCTTCCAGTATTTTCCATTGCAAACAATAATTATATGATTTTAGACATATTATTTTAATCATATTAAAAACCAGACCTACCATGCATAGGTTTAAAAAAATTTTTTTGCACAAATGATTTTTAGTTTGTCAAAAGCTCACAATTATGTGGGTTGTGTTGTTTTTCTTTGTAATATGATTAGTTATAGAATCTGTTTTTTAATGTTGAATTATCCTTTCATCTCTGGTACAAATCTAAAACTTGGTTATAATAAAAGAGAAAAAAAGACTAACTGCTAGGACTTGTAAGGTTTTGTCATATGCGTTTCCTAACTCCACTTTTGCCTGTCTCTATATGTACTTGTGGGAGAGTGTACTTCCAGTTTGAGGGGATGTTTTTGTACCAACTGTCTTTATTATATCTAATTAGGAAACTGTTTTAAATGGAAAATGAATAGTAGAAATTGAGAGTGCTACAACTAGAAAGGCATGCCCAATCTTAGAGTACCTTTAGAATCTTTATGGGAGATAGTCAGTCTCCTCTGGGGATCTACTCTGCCAGAATATGAATGGGAATTTGGGATTTTATCCCTTGAACTTCCACTAAACTCTCAGAAGGAGGAAAGTAATTGATAGACATTCCCAGTGCAAATAAACATGTCAAAAACCTACAGGAATATTTTTGGCACAAGCAGACATAATTTCGCAAAGCATCAATAAGGGCTGATAACAAGTATATACCACCAATGGATTTGTCAAATGCAACTGAAAAGTGGTTTGCCTTCAGATGGAGTCTATGAAATAGGTAAGGTTTAAGAGTAGGCTTGAAAGTTCCTTCATGGGAGCATCTGTCTGAGATCAGCCATTACTTAAATGAAGTAAAATTGAGCAAATAGTTTTCATGTGGATTTGTTTATGGAAAAGGACAGATTTGTAGTGGCAGTTTCAGACTAGGTCCTCACCTTCAGTGCTTATTACAGTGTCTGGCATATAGCATGTGCTTAATAAATGTTTATTGAATGAGTAATGACTAGAAATTATAGAAGGGTTATCCTTAAGGACTTTTCTGGTGCTATCAAACATGTTTGGTAGATATTAATTCTCCTTAGGGTTGTCAAAGAAAAATGTATCCTATTGATAAGTATTTATTAGTTAGGATGGAAATCACCCCAATTCTCCCCTTTTGGAACTCTTAAAAGTTTATCCTACTCTAGGACTGACTTAGTTGGATTTGACTGACCATTTTGCCATCCAATCCAAAAGGGGAAGAGTGGAAAAATGCCCTCCAGAGCTGGCAGAGGAGCAAGAGAAACAGCAAAAGAGAGAAGAGACAGGTAGAGGTGGGGCAATGGTTTGGTTTGAAGAGTCATCTGCATGGAGGAAGCAATGAAGGGTGAAGCTCAGGACACTAAGACTATGTCCTCAGTGTTAATGCAAAAGTCAGATAAAGCAGATGCGAAGCTGGTGGAGCCAGACTGAGGAATCTTCCCTTTCCCTGCCTGTTCTTCTCTTTTAGAAGAGGAAGGAAGATGAAATAAGCATTGATTCAGGGTCTACAACACGCTAGGTACCATGAAAATCACTTCACAAGTATCTCATTTGATCCTTATAACAACCTTGGGAGGTAGATATTATTATTCTCATTTTACATATGGGGAAACTAAGGCAAAGTTTAATTGATTTGACCAGAGTCACATAACTAATGTCTGAGGCTGGATTTGAACTCAGGTCTTCCAGAATCCAAGTCCAAAGCTCTACGTATTATACCACCTGACTGAATTTCTTAGCCACTATTTCTTACAGGTCTGTTTGAATTTCATTTCACCAGGAAAATAATCTTCAAGGAACCCTCTATGGTCACCCAACTAGTATTTTCTTGAGCCCAGGCATTTCTGAAAGTTTTTCAAAGCTTTTCCTCCATCCATTATGTTACCCTGCCCTTTGCCATCTAGGACACATTTTATCAGTTCTAAAGTTAAGTGTGGATGGAGAACGTCAAGACATAAGATGCTGTCCCATTCATTCAAACTGACTCCTTTTCCTGAACATGAAATAGACTAATAGAGAATGACAAATCCTGTAGGTCTTGTGGACCAAATTCCTCAGACAATGACTTCTAGGCATACTTAGGAATGTGCACCAATTTTCTAGCCTGATCATTTGTTTGACAATAAAAGGGGATCATATAGTAACAGCTTGGGTTAGCTTCTTATCTCCAAATTCCCTAAATGCAACTAAGACAAAAACCAGTAATAGAAAATGATAGTCTAGGAATCTCTGTGTTGTAAAATAGCTGCTGTAGAGATAGACTTGTGGGAGCAGTAA
Source organism: Gracilinanus agilis (assembly GCF_016433145.1). Classification (NCBI taxonomy): domain Eukaryota; kingdom Metazoa; phylum Chordata; class Mammalia; order Didelphimorphia; family Didelphidae; genus Gracilinanus; species Gracilinanus agilis. The sequence goes on along the minus strand of NC_058135.1, from coordinate 11,410,022 downwards.
TTTGGGATAGAACTCTGTGCACTTTATGCCATTGGAATGCTCTTACATGGAATGGTCTGTGTAGAGTCTTTCCAAAAGTTTCTCAAGCTGTATGTGTGCTATGTGCAGGTTCAATTTTTTCAAAATCAGAATCAAATTCTGGAGCCTTGGACACTGCCATGTTTTAGCAGGAAATCTTGTCAGGTTGAAACTTAAGAATGCTGTGGTCAAGGGAGCTAATCATGGAATGAAAACAATCCATTTATTCTGAACTTGAAATAATTGTGATAAATAGGAGTGGTCACCACCAGGTGGTGCTGGTGAACAGGGTAGGCAGAATTGTCAATTACACTGGCGCAAGAGGGGTTCCCACTGTGGTGGGGGTGGGGAAGAACAGATACTCCCTCTTCCCTTCATAATAATGTGGCTTTCTTTTCAAGTCCTGAAGGGGCTGCTCTGCTCTTTCCTTGGGAAAAGGGAAAATCCAGAGCACCTTGCTTGCTTAGTCCTTTCTGGGGTTGAATTGGCTCAGTCACTTTTCCCAGTTTTATCCTCCATCCAAAGCCAATGAGAAATAGAAGTTCTCCAGATGAAAAGCATCAGTACTCTGTCCAGTTTCCTCAAATAAAACAAAAAGAAAAAGTTTGCACACTAAAGTGTGTGTGTGTGTCTGTGTGTTTTAGGGTGGGATGGGGACTAGACCTGCCATTTTACTGGTAGAAGAAATTCCTGATGAGAAAGTACCTTCTACTCATACAGGTCAGCATCTTCTCTGCCATTTATAGTCTTAGAAAATGATCTGGAGCAGAGACAGGTTATGACAAAGCCCATATTTGTCAGAGGTAGGACAGAGGTTCTAAGGTTGACTTTCTATTTATTAAAATTTATTAATTAAGAAAATTTTTCCATGGTTACATGACTCATGTTCTTTCCCTCCCCTCCTCCCACCCCCTCCCATAGCCAATGTGCAATTCCAGACCCATTTCCATATTATTAATATTTGCACTAGGGTGATCACTTAGAGTCTACATTCCCAATCATATCCCTATCGACCCATATGATCAAGCAGTTATTTTTCTTCTGTGTTTCTGCTCCCACAGTTCTTTCTCTGGATGTGGATAGTGTTCTTTTTCATAGGTCCCTCAGAAATGTCTTGGATCGTTGTATTGCTACTAGAAGAGAAGTCCATTACATTTGATTGTGCCACAGTGTATCTACCTCTGTGTACAATAGTCTCCTGGTTCTGCTCCTTTTGCTCTGCATCAGTTCCTGGAGGTATTTTCAGTTCACATGAAATTCCTCTGGTTCATCATTCCTTTGAGCACAATAGTATTCCATCACCAATAGATACCACAATTTGTTCAGCCATTCCCCAATCAAAGGGCATCCAATTTTTTGCCACCACAAAGAGTACAGTTATAAATATTTTTGTATAACCTTTTCTTTATTATCTCTTTGGGGGTATAAACCCAGCAGTGGTATGGCTGGATCAAAGGGTAGGCAGTCTTTTAAAGCCCTTTGGGCATAATTCCAAATTGTGAGGCTGACTTTCTAGACTTTATACCCTGAGGTGTGCTAGTAATGTTTAATGACAAGTTTTTTTTTTTTTTGGAAAAAAAAAGATTATGACACATCGTTAAGTTGAATCTGAATTATTAATGTTTTCTTCATTGCTTTCTTAAGTCTAGACAATCAATAAAGCAATAATTCAAGTCTTGATTTGTAACTCTGTTAATTTTCAAGATAAAGTACTAACTTTGAAAAATTTAACAATAGGCTTTCAAAAAAACTGGCTCCAGTATACCTCGTACGCCATACTGCCATTTATCACACCAATTATTTCCTTTTGTCCATGTCTTTCTTTGTCTTCCTTATTCCCTTAACTTCTCTTTCTTACCAAATTATTGTTTTTACATTTCATAAGTAATTGTTATGTTGAGAATAGGCTAACCTTGCTGCTATTTGTAGTAGAAAAATCTCTTATTCTTTTCTATTACATATGATGTCAACTGTTGACTTTGAATAAATATTTTTAAAAGAATAATTATGTTTTTAATATGCATTGCATAATCAGTCTTTTATGTATCTATTAATGTAATCATATGCTTTTATTTGTTCTTACTAATATCATATATTGAATTGATTTTCTATAAACATTTAAATATATTTGTATTCATGGTCACTCTGAGCTCTAAATGATCCAACTGGATTATAATGAATCATTTAAAGTATATTGCTATGTTCTGTTAGCCAGCATTTCATTTATTATTTTTGCATTCATATTGGTTAATGATATTTGTCTACACTTTTCTTCTATTTTGCCAAGCTTATTGGTCAGAACCATATTTGCCTCATAGAAAAAATTGGATAGGATGCCATAATTGACTATTTTTGAAAATAGTTTGTTATTCTATATTGCCTGATAAAATTTATTTGTGAATCTTTCTGGCTTGATAGCTTTTTACAGGATAGCTCAGTAATGATCTATTTATTTTTCTCCTTTATTGACTTATTTATGTTATCTATTTCCTATTTTGATAATTTAGATAATTTTTGTTTTTTCAACATATTCATTCATTTCTTTTCCATTCGAAACTTGGGGATCATGTAGTAATATGTAACATTTCTGATGGATTTTGCTCATTTTTTCTACATTTGTGGTAAATAACTGGCATGGTGTCAGTCTGCAGATACCTACTAGCCATGTGATCCTAAACAAGTCGCTTAATCCTACTGGCCTCAATTGCCTCATCTGTAAAATAATCTGGAGGAGGAAATGGCAAACCACTCCAGTATCTTTGTCAAGAAAACCTCAAATGGGATCATAAAGCGTTGTACCGACTTATTGACTTAATAACAATTCCTTCTTATTTCTTAATTGGATTATTTGAGGTTCAGAGTGCATCTAGTCCAATTCATCTATTTAAGCAGGCTTTTAAATAATCTAGCTTTTTGTTTTATTTGGCATTTATTTATTTGTCATTTTGTTTTCTATTTTGTTGATTTCTTCTTTGACTTTAGCACATTTCTTCTTGGTGCTTGCTTTTAGTGCATTTTTTTTTATCCTGGGACTCCATTCTAGGAGCATAGGGCCACAACCAGTAGGCAATGGGACACACAGTCGCTCAGGGTCACCCAGCTAGGAAGTGTCTGAGCCCGGACTTGAACCTAGGACCTTTCGTCTCTAGGCCTGGCTCTCAATCCACTGAGCTAGCCCAGCTGCCCCTACTTTAGGTTGCAGTTTCTTTAGCAGATGTAGTTTTTACAGGGTGGGGTTGCTAGCCCCACACCCAACCCTCCTCCTTTATTTCATCCGGGCTAGGGACCGTCCTTGGCCCAGGAGTGGTAAGGGTGGGCAGTAGGGGTCAAGTGACTTGCCCAAGGTCACACAGCTGGAAGTGTCCGAAGCTGGACTTGAACCTAGGACCTCCAGTCTCTAGGCCTGGCTCTCAATCCACTGAGCTACTCAGCTGCCCCCTTTAGTGCATTAATATGCTCATTTTCTAATTTCTCTAACTTTGACCACAACCCATTTTTTCCTTCTTTTTATCTCTTAGGGATATACATTTATATCTTTCATGGACACAGGGAATCACTCATTTTATAAATGAGATGGCTTAGGATGTGGAGATAATCGATTTGCCCATGGTCAAATAGGCAGTAAGTGATACAGCTAGATTTGAACTCATGTCTCAAACTCTACATGCAGTATTCTTTCTACCATTCCATGATGCTTCCATAATTATCATAGACATAAATTTACATTTGAATATTATTCTGCCTTTTTACCACAAATTTAGATATGTTGATTTTGTTGAATATAATCTTTAATTGTTTCTATAATTCCTTCCTAAATTTGGATATTATTCATGTTAACAAGTCATGTTAAGACTTCATATGGAGGCAGCTACATGTGGCTCGGGGGATTGAGAGCCAGGTGTGAAGATGGACTGTCCTGGGTTCAAATTTGACCTCAGACACTTTTAGCTGTGACTCTGTGCAAGTCACTTAACCCCCATTACCTAGCCCTTACTGCTTTCTGCCTTAGAATCAACAACCTAGTTTCGATTCTAAGATGAAAGGTAAAGGTCACCCCCAAAGGTTTCATATAAACCTGCAGAGAAATTTTCTATTATTAACTTTTTTTTTTTGTCTCAGGTTCCTCACCTGCAAAATAAGGTTTCCTCTGTTTTCTCTCAAAATCACTTTTTAAATGCATTTGTATATATTTATTGATGTTCCCTTTGTTGCTTGCCACCTCTTCTTCCACCCTCCATCTTTCCTTTATTTATTTTTTATCTTTGTTTTAGCAACCCTTGCATAATATTTTGCACTTTGGTATTTGCTGAGTCAGAGATGCAACACTAGCCCAGCAGAAGATTTACTGACTTCCAAGGCTTCCTCTGAGCCCTGAATGCAACTAAAATAATGTCCCACATTTCCATGTTGTAGATATTAATAGCTAGCTAGTGTTTACATAGTGCTTTAAGGTTTATACAGCAGGTTTACATATGTTATTTCATTTAATCTTCATAATAACCCTGGGAATAATTATTATTACTCTCACTTTATAGATGAAGAAACTGAGGCTGGGAGAGATTCAGTGACTTGCCCAGGGTTGTATAGCTAGTAAACCCAGAAACTAAATTTGAACTCATGTCTTCTTGAATTCAGGCCCAGTGCTCTCGAGTAAAATATTGCTTATAGAATTTTTTTCTGGCACACCGAAAAGAGTCTGTATTGCTGTAAAGTTGGATTAGTTCACATCAAATACTAGGTGAGAACAAATCAGTTGGAGAGGAGGGAGGTGCTCAGACTAGAAGTAACTGTGTCCCATTTGTTTCCAATTGACCTCAGACATTATCACACCCTGCTGAGTTTCTGCATTCTTCAGAAGGAACTGCAAGGAGGCCAAGATTCCAATTGATAACGGGGCATCCTCACCCAGTGCTGAAATAGGACGATGGCTGTAGAACTGTAACTTTGAGGCCATTTGGATGCAAGAACCTGAGATTACTGTTGGGGGTTGCTGCTGAATAATTTGAATCCTTTTAAAAACTAGCTAGAGACATCTTGTGACTGAAGGAATTGATTCTCTTTTTCAAACACAAAAAAACAAGGCCAAACACACTGACCATAATCAATGTGACCCAGGCAAATGTCCTCATGACTATTTTGGGGATACCCATGAAAGTGAAATACACCAGGAAAATGAAATTGGCTTTGGAATGCCCCCAGCTCCAGTACCAGCTATGAAATCAAATTCCTTTAAAAGGAAGGAACCACGGAGGAGAGGAGAATGGTGATAACCTTTTACATTTTCCTTCTTAATTTTTTTGTTGGCCCTTAAAAAGAAGTTTCCATTTTCAGATTATCAAAAGTAGCAGGGGAGGGCAGCTGGGTTGCTCAGTGGATTGAGAGTCAGGCCTAGAGGTGGGAGGTCCTAGGTTCAAATCCAGCCTCAGACACTTCCCAGCTGTGTGACCCTGGGTAAGTCACTTGACCCCCATTGCCCACCCTTACCACTCTTCCACCTAGGAGCCAATACACAGAACTTAAGGGTTTAAAAAAATTGCAGGGGCAATGTGAGGCAAACACTCTGGAAACCCTGAAGGTATAGGCAATGAGCCCTGATCAGAGATCTTGAGGGGAGTATCAGATAAAAATGAGAATTGGGCAAGGATAAAGAAGAGATTATGCTCTAAGATCTTAGGAATTAGGATCAGAAAAGACTTTACTGATTACTTAGTTCAACCCTTCATTTTACAGATGGGGTCACTGAGGCACAGAGAAGGGGATGGACTTGTCCGGGGTTTCGCAGGGACTTTGACCAGGGTCTTCTGACACCAAATTCGAGATCCTTTTCAGTAGACTGTAACTCCTCCCTTCTAAGAAAGGAAAAAGTGGGGAGATATAATAAGAAAGGAAGTAGCTATATTCTAGAATAACTGAGACCCTTACTTTAGGTTATGCTTTGGGGTTTCTGGGAGAAGAGTAGAAAGAGGGGGGAAATGAGAATAAGAATACTTGATATTTCCACACTCATTTAATCCTTCCTACAATCTTGGGAGTTTGATCTTGCTGGCACAATGATCCCTTCTCTAAAGATGAAAAATGAATTGACTTGCCAAAGACATATGGCTAGCAAATATCGGATGCAAGATTTGAAACCATATATCCTCAATCTGAGGTGGCTGGTTAGCTCTGTGGATAGAACTCCAGGTCTGGAGTAAGGAAGACTCATCTCCATGAGTTCAAATCCAGCCTCAGACACTTACTATGTGACACTGGGCAAGTTACTTAATCCTGTGATCCTCAGTTTCCTCATATGTAAAATGAGCAGGAAAAGGAAATGGCAAACCACTATAGTATCTTTGGCAAGAAAACCCCAAATGGGGTCATGAAGAGTTGGACACAATGGAAAAATGACTGGTTTCTGACTCTGAATCCAGTGGTTCTTTTCACCACAAATACTGTTGACATTTATAGATTGCTTTTAGGTTTGCAAAAATATTTCATAGAGATTTTCTTTACAAATATTATTTAATTTCAAAAGAGAGGGGTTGAAATCACCCCTTTCCATTTGAGCCTTGATACTACTGTATTATTATATATAGTATATATAGTATATATATATATATACATATATATATACATATATATCAAAGAACTATAGTTAGAGTAAGAATTCTTAACTAAAGAACATGTTTAGTACATGCTAGTTGATTAATCTGTTTCACAAGAATTAGGTAGGTTAAGTATCATAGGTTGTATCAGCTCCCCATTTTATGCAATACAGTGACATTTGTGACTTGACCCTGGTCATATAGCTAGTAAGTTTCAGGGTCAGATTCAAACCTTGGACTTCCTGACTATGTCTAACACACTAAAGTATGGTGATTCTCAATCAGAGACCCAATAGTAAACTATAAGTGTGGGGACCCTAACTAGAGGCTCACTCCCTTTGGCTTTGAAAGCTAGAGTCAAAGCAGAGAGACTGAAAGCAGGAGGAAGAACTTAAGCTGGCAATTGGTCAGTTGCCAAGAAAAAGATGACAAAAGGCTCTCTATTGAGATGGTGTTAAGAGGAGGATTTCACACATCTGGGTATATGCCTCACATTCCAATGGTTCTGAAACTGTTGTTCATCATCTAAACCCCATTCTACTCTTGTCACCTGATTCCTTATTGTCCTCTCACCTCCTTACCCCAAAGTTTCAACCAAATACTACCCTCTCCTTCCATTGTGCCCTCTGGAATAACTGTTATGTAGGCAAACTTCCTCTCATCCTAAATCTTTTCTTCTTTCACCCCTTCCATGTACTAGCTATCACTAAAATCTCACTTCCCCCAGGTGACACAGACTCCCTGGCCACCCATACATTTTCCTTGGCTCACTGGTTAAGGTGGAAAGTTGGGACATTTCTTACTTACCATTGTCCCCTCCTGGTTCTCCCCACCCTCCATCATTTTATGACCCTTCCTTTGAAGTTCATGCTATTCATATCTACCGCCCAACCAAAATTCTGAGAACTATTGTGTTCAGACATCTAGGTCACCCCCCTTCCTTCCTCAATGAGTTTGATACCTGAATTACAAGTTTTTTTTTTCCTTCCTAACTTTTCTTTTCATATTAGACTTCAACTTACACATTGATTCTTCCTCAAACATAATCAGTAAGTTCCTCTACCCACTTACTCCCCATGAAGTACTCCTCTACCTTATCCTAGACACACACAAAAATGATCACATCTTTAGTCTTGAGATCACCCCTTCTGTCATCCTCACCCTAACACTTATCTTTAATCTCTCTCTGTCAACTGGTTGCTTCTCTGCTGCTTTCAAACATGTCAATACCTTTCTCATCCTAAAAAATTCCTCACTTAATTCTACTGTCATCCTGTGTTTTTTTCTGTCCTCTGTAACTAAATTCCTTGAAAGGTTGTTGACATGAGGTACCTCTGCTTTCTCTCCTCTCACTTTCTTCTTAATCTCTTACCATCTGCCTTGTAACCTTATCATTTCCTTGAAATTTCTCTCTCCAAAGTTACCAAAGATCTCTTTGTTTCTCTTTCTCAATACTCATTTTTCTTTATCTCTGTTACTTTTGACACTGTTGATCCTTCTCTCTTCCTGTAGGTTCTCAGGATACCCAACCCTCCCCCGGTTCTCCTACGTATCTGACCACTCTACTACTTCATTGGGATTTAGTAATCCCAATAGTTTCCATGGATTTAATTACATTCTCCATGCTGATTGTCAAATCTATCTATCTCATCCCAAATTTTCTGTTGAATTCTAATCCCATATCTCTGCCATTCATATATCTCAAGCCAAGATGTCAAGTAAGCATCTTAAACTTGAAATGTCCAAAGCAGAATTTATTTTCTTCCCTTAAATCCTCTACCCACTTAACTACCTTTCCTATTACTGAGAGGTCCTAGTCTCTCAGGCTTACACTCTAGGAGTTACCCTAGATTCTTCACTATCTCTCATCCCCCATATCCAATCTACTGCTAATCTATAAATATTACCTTCGTGGTATCTCTTGTGTATGTCCCCTCTTTCCTTCCACACTGCCATAACTCTGGTGCAGGCCCTCATCACCTCAAGACTTGACTATTAGCTTCCTATTGGTCTACCTACCTCAAGTTTCTCATCACTCTAATCCATTCTCCATTCAGCTGCAAAAGGGATTTTCTGAAATATATTATCACACCCTGCTAAAAACTCCAAAGGTTCCTTCTTGTTTCTAAGATCAAATGCAAAATTTTCTGTTTGCCATATAAATGCCATTGAAACTTTTCTACCTCCTACTTTTTGATCTTATTACACTTTACTTCCTACTACTTGCCTACTCTGCAGTCCATTGACACTGGCTTACTGGATGTTCCAGACATTCCAACTCTTGACTTTAGGCATATTCTCTGACTGTTTCCCCCCATGCGTGGAATACTCTACCTTTTCATTTCTACCTCCTGACTTCCCTTGCTTCCTTTAAGTTCCAACTAAAATCCTGTCTTTTACATGAAGCTTTTCCCAATCCCTCTTAATTCTAGTGCATTTCTCTTTCTTAATTATTTTGCATTTATCCTAACTATTGTTTGCTTTGTGTACATGTGTTTGGATGTTATCTCACTCATTAGACTGTAAGCTCTTTGAGGTTAGGGAATGTCTTAGTCCTCCTTCTATTCCTAGCATTTGGTATAGTGATTGGCACATAGCAGATTGGTTGGTTTCTTGGAGAAGAAGGGCACCAACTACCAGGAAGAAGAAAGGACTAAAGAGCCTACATCAGAAGATCAGAATTTATGGGTCATTTGGATATTCTTTTGTATTTCTTTTTTTGGTGGAGAAAATAGGCAACTGTCTTCTACCTAATATATGGCTCACTATGAATATGCATGTAGGATAGTGGTGGTGGAGAGAGGAAGTTAATGCATTCTTGGACTACATTAAGAAGGGTGTAGCTTCCAGGGAAAATGGAGGTGAGTTTTCATGTTGGAACATATCTAAAATATTGTCTTCAGTTTTGAGTTCCATAATTTAAGAAAGCCATTGAAAAATTGGAGAGCGACAGAGGAAAGCAACCAGATTAAAGGTGCTTGAGTCTATGACATAAGAAGATTGATTAAATGACTTGGAAATATTTGGTCTGGAAAAAAGGAAGCTGCAATGGGGGTGTAATAGCTGTGTTTAAGTATTTGGAAGGTGGTTTTGTGGGGAAGGTACTAGACTTATTCTACTTGGTTCTAAACAGCAGAAACAAGAGCAATGGACTGAAGATATAAGAAGGCAATTTAAGCTTGATGTCAGGACAAAAATCTCTAATAATTAAAGTTGCTCAGAAGTTGAATAGGCTAGTTTTTTTCCCATCTGTTTTTGGTCTTCCTGGCTTAGGTATCAGTACCATATTTGTGTCATAAAAAGAATTTAGGAGGACTTTGCTTATTTTGCCAAATGATTTATATAGTATTGAGATTAGTTGTTCTTTAAATGTTTGATAGAATTCACTTGTGAATTCATCTGGCCATGGGGATTTTTTTCTTAGGGAGTTCATTAATGATTCCTTCAATTTATTTTTCTGAGATGGAATTATTAAAGAACTCTATTTTCTCTTTTGTTAATCTGAGAAGTTTGTATTTTTATAAATATTCATTCATTTCATCTAGAGTGTCCAATTTATTATAGTATTGCTAGACAAAATAGCTCCTAATGATTGCTTTAAATTCTTCTTCACAAGAGGTGAATTTGCTCTTCTCATTTTTGATACTGGCAATTTGATTTTCTTCTTTCTTTTTTTAAATGAAATTAATCAATGCTCTATTTATTTTATTATTTTTACTAAAATCAACTCCTTGTCTTATTTATTAGTTCAATAGTTTTCTTACTTTCAATTTTATTCATTTATCCTTTGATTTTTTAGGATTTCCAATTTAGTCTTTAAATTGGGGATTTTTAATTTGTTCTTTTTCTGGTTTTTTAGCTGCATGCCCAATTCATTGATCTGTTTCTTTTTCTATATTTTATTGATATAAGCATTCAGGAATATAAATTTTCCCGTAGCTTTGATTGTATCCCATAAATTTTGATATGTTGTCTCCTCATTGTCATTCTCTTTAATTCAATCATTGATTGTTTCTATAATTTGTTCTTTGACCCACCCCTTTTGAGGAATTATTTTATTTAGTTTCCAAATAATTTTTCCATGAGCCTTTATTGATTATAATTTTATTGCATTGTAATCTGAAAAGGTTGTATTTATTATTTCTGCTTTTATGCATTTGCTTGTGAATTTTTTAAAATTTAAAACCCTTACCTTCCATCTTGGAGTCAAGGCAGAAGAGTGGTAAGAGCTAGGCAATGAGAGTTAGGTGACTTGCCCAGGGTCACACAACTGGGAAGAGTCTGAAGCCAGATTTGAACCTATGATCTCCCATCTCTAGGCCTGTCTCTCAATCCATGGAGCTACCCAGCTGCCCCCAGTTGTGAAGTTTTTATGCCCTAGTACATGGCCAATTTTTGCATATGTACTATGTGCTGCTGAAAAGAAGATATATTCCTTTTTATCCCCATTCAATTTTCTCCAGACATCTATTGAACCTAACTTTTCTAAAATTTCATTCACTGTCTTTATTTTTCTTTATTTTTTGGTTAGATTTATCTAATTCTTAGAGAGAAAGGTTGAGATACTCCTCTAGAATAGTTTTTCTATCTATTTCCTCCTTAAGCTCATTTAGTTTCTTCTTTAAGGATTTGGAGGTTAACTAATGGGTTTGTACCCCAAAGAGATTTTAAAAAGTGTTTGTACAAAGATATTTATAGCTGTGCTTTTTGCGTTAGCAAAAAAATGGAAAATGAGGGGATGTCCCTGTATTGGGGAATGGCTGAACAAATTGTGGTATATGATGGTGATGGAATACTATTGTGCTATAAAGGATTGATGAACTGCTTGATTTCTATATGAACTGGAAAGACCTACATGAAACGATGCAGAGTGAAATGAGCAGAAGAAGGAGAACATTGTACACAGTAACATTGTGGAACAATCAAATGTAATAGATTCTGCTATTAATTGCAATGCAATGACCAAGAACAATCCTGTGGAACTTATGGGAAAGAATGCTATCCACATCTAGAGAAAGAACTAAATGCAGTATAAGTGCAGAAGAAAAACACAAGATTCATCGCTTAGTTATATGGGTATATGATTTAGGGTTGTGATTTTTAAATGATTATTCTATTATAAATATGAATAATATGGAAATAGGTTTTGAGTAATAAGACATGTATAAACCAGTGGAATTGTTTGTCAGCTCCAGGAAGGGAGAGGGAAGAGAGGAGGGAGAGAACATGAATCATGTAACCATGGAAAAATATTCTAAAAAAAATATGAAAAAAATAAAAATAAATTGGAGGCTATACCATTAGTGCATATATGTTAAGTATTAATGTTACTTCGTTGTCTATACTACCTTTTATCAAGATGTAATTCTTTATTTCTTTTAACCAGATCTATTTTTGCTTTAGTTATGTCTGAGATCATGATAGCTACTCTCTTGCTTTTACAAAATCTTTATTGAAGCCCAGTAGATTCTGCTCCATTCCCTTACCTTTACCCTGTGTGTGTCTACCTGATTCAAATGTGTTTCTTGTAAACAACATATGGTAGGATTCTGGCTTTTAACATACTCTCCTATCTGTTTCCATTTTATGAGTGAGTTCATCCCATTTAAATTCACAGTTATGATTACCATCTGTGTTTCCCTCTCCATCCTGTTTCCTCCTTTTGATCCTGCACTTTCTCCTTTTACTCTGTCCCTCAAAAAGTGTTTTGTTTTTAATTACTCCCCTCAATTCCCCTCCTTTATATTATTCCCTTTCCCACCATCACCCTTCTTATTCCCCTCCTACTTATCTATAGAGTCTTTTAATCAGCCCCCTCCCAAATTCTCCTTCCCTTATATTACTCCCTTCCCCACCACCACCTTTCTTATTCACTTGCTACTTTTCTATAGGGTAAGATAGCCTTCTATACCCCAATGAGTCTGGTTGTTATTTCTCTGAGCCAATAACAATGAAAGTAAGATTTAAGTATTGCCTGTCATCTCCCTCATCCTTCCCTCCATTGTAACAAATTTTTCCCATGCCTCTTTACATGATATAATTTACTCTATTTAAATTTTCTTTTCCCTTTTCTCTCAATGCAATTGTTTTTCACTCCTTGATTTTTTTGCATGCCATCCTAAACAGTTTACTCTTAATCTATGTACACTTCTTCCAACTACTATGATAATAACAAAAATTTTAAGAGTTGAAAATATCATCTTTCTATGTAAGAACATAAACAATTTGACCTTATTGAGTTCCTTAAATTTTCTCTCTTTTGTTTACTTTTAGATGCTTCTCTTGAATTTTGTATTTGGACATCAACTTCTCTGTTTAGGTCTAGTCTTTTCATCAGGAATGCTTGGAAATCTATTTTATCAAATGACCATTTTCTCTCACCAAAAGAATATAGATTTTATGGGGAGGTGTAAACCCACTTCCCTTGCCTTCTGGAATATCATATTTCAAGCCTTCTTATCCTTTAATGTGGAAGCAGCTAAATGCTGTGTAATCCTTACTATGGCTCCATTATATTTGAATTGTTTCTGGCTGCTTGCAGTATTTTCCCCTTGATCTGGGAGCATTTGAATATGGCTATAATATTCCTGGGAGTTGTCATTTGGGGATTTGTTGCAGGAAGGATCTGTGGATTCTTTTAACTATTATTTTACCCTTTTATTCAAGATTATCAGAGCAGTTTTTTGATAATTTCTTATAAGAAGGTGTCTAGGCTTTTTTTTAAATCATGACTTTCAGGTAATCCAATAATTTTTAGATTATGTCTCCTGGAGCTATTTTCCATGACAATTGTTTTTTCAGTGAGATAATTCATATTTTCTTCTAGTTTTCATTCTTTTGATTTATTGTTTCTTCATGACTCAAGAAGGCATTACCTTCTATTTGCTCAATTTTAATTTTTAAAGAATGATTTTCTTCCTTGACCTTTTGAACCTCCTTTTCCATTTGGTCAATTCTACTTTTTGTAGAACTTTTTTCTTCATTGGATTTTTGTAACTCTTTTTTTCCAATTGGCCAATTCTGCTTTTTAAGCTGTTATTATCTTTTTGCCTTACTTTCACTTTTCCCCTTATTTTTCTTCTACTTCTCTGATTTGATTTTTTTAAACCCTTAACTTCTGTGTATTGGCTCCTAGGTGGAAGAGTGGTAAGGGTGGGCAATAGGGGTCAAGTGACTTGCCCAGGGTCACACAGCTGGGAAGTATCTGAGGCCGGATTTGATGCTATTTGATTTTTAAATTCCTTTTGAGCTCTTCTAGTGCTTAAGACCAAATCCTATTTTTCTTTGAAGTTTTGGATTTGGCTGCTTTGATCTCACTGTTCCTTATTGAGTCTCTGTCTTGCTCTTCTTTGTCTCCATAGAAATTTTCTATGTTTCAGTGTTTCTTTTTCTATCTGCTCATTTTCCTAGCCTTTTTTTAAAACTTAGTTTTATCTTAAAAGTGACTTCTGTTCTCAGGAGAGGGAGTATGCTCTCTTAAACTTCAGATTTTCCTTGCTGCTGCTCTCAGCTCTAATTCTGGTATTTTGCAACTTTCAGTTCTTCCAAGGTGGTGTGATAGCCTGTGGGCTGAGAGCTCTGGAAGCTGCTGATTCAATCTCCTCAAGGGATTACTGATGGCTTGCAGAGGTCAACTGTGAGCTACTTTACCCTGGGCAAGCACCATGGACTCTGGACCTCACTTAAGGCTTCTGCCAGGGCTTGGGACTTCAAGGGGAGGGCATGGGGTATTCTGCTATTAGTTTAGGCAGAGTCCCAACACCTCAAAAGTGGCTTATGCCCAGGTTTAGAACCTAGTGCTGAAAGTGGGGAGACAGGGGTAGGGTAGGGTGGGGATGGACAATTTGCACTCTTCGGTGTGTAGTTTTATTTCTGGTTCCCCTCTTACCCTGTGAACTTCTCTGCCTATCTTTCAAGTTGAATTCTGCAGGAGTTACTTTATTCCATCTCCCTTGCTGGTTTTGTATGCCAGTATTCATTTTTAGGCACTATTTTAAGGTGCGTTTAAAAGGGTTCTCAGAGAGGTTCCAGCTTTCTGTGCTACTAAGCCTCCATCTTGGCTCCACTCTCCAAATGGGTTATTTTGAGAGGTGGTGGGCTCCTTCTTCTTGATGGTTTTCAAGCAGAGGCACGAAGACCACTTGGTAGGTATTGGATAATGAAGATTTCTTCAGTGGATGGGTTGGACTCAGGGGTGCTAAAGTCTACTTATTTTGGCTTATTAGAACCAACTGTTAAATGTTCAGTGGTAGTCATTATGGATCAGAGCTTATTTCATTGATTGTCTAGACTTAAGAAAGTAAGGGAGCTAGGTGGCATAATGGATAGAGTGCCAGGCCTACAGTCAGGAAGACTTATCCTCATGAGTTCAAATCTGGCCTCTGACACTTTTTAGCTGTGTAACCCTGGACAAATCTCTTAACCCTGTTTCCTTCCATTCCTCATATGTAAAATGAGCTGGAGAAGGAAACAACTGCTAAGAAAACTCAAAGTGGGATCTCAAAGAGTTGGACACAAATGAAATGACTAAACATCAAGAAGAAAGCAATGGAGAAAATGTTAATATCAGATTAATCTTAAATATATGTCTGTTCCTGTGTATACTTTTTATCTTTACCCCTGATTGGATAAGATAGCTGCTTGATCTTCTACTCAGATTCCATGATTCTATGATATTAACTACTTCATATATTGGGTTTCTTTCCAGAAGTGCTCTGTAAATTCTTTTTGGGGGAAACTATAGACATCTACCTGGTTTAAGAGATTTTTCCCAATATAAGTTATAGTAGGCTAAGGTGTGGGGAAGGGGTGGGAATAAGCCAAGAGTAAAAGGAAAATGCCTGTTTGGGACATAATCTCCTAGGATCCCACAGAACCCAGTTTATGTGGATCTAAGTCTAGAGAAGCCCTTTCGTGGAAAGGGGAACTCCTGGACTGCAAGTGATACTTCATTTGTTAAATTTAATCATTTGTGAAGGATTTTGTGTGAATTCTTTCAGGGTAGGAAGTATTATTGTCTGTGACTCTCTACTAGCATAGTGTCTAGTACATAAGGGACACTTAAGTTCCTGTTGAATTGAATAGTAGAAAAATCACTAGCTCTGGAATCAGAAGACCTGGGTTCAAATTCCATCTCTGATTCTTACTGCCTCTGTGACCTCAGAGAAGTCCCTCATCAACCTGAACTTCAGTTTCCTGCTCTGTAAAGTAAGATGGTTTAACTAATTGGCCTCTGAGGTCCTTTCTAGCTCTGGAGCTATGTTCCAGAAAATATGCACAATTCAGCTCTATGTATCAACTCTTATCATTATTATGAACTTTTCCCAACAGAGCCAAAATCCTACCAAGCTTATACTTGAAAGAGATACATATGGGTGTTTAGGCAGCATTTTTTATAGATGCCATTGCAGAGTCTGAGTAATTTAATACAGCAAAGAGAACCAAAGACTAGAAGGGGGGAGGGTGGCCATTGCAAGCCAAAGAACCGTTTCAGTGTCATTAGTGCAGTAAAGAGACAGGTTAGAGACGAATATACACCAGCCGCCCCGGAACTCCTCCCTTCTCAGGAAACTGCTGGAAATGGTAACCAGATGGAAATGTCGGGCAGATAAGTGGTGGTCCCTGGGAATAAAGCACAATAAACAAATAAATGGTAATCCAAGATGCACGCTGGGGCAAAGTGCCCTCATTTCTTCTAAGTAACCAAGGGGAATTGGTCTGTATTCATTTACTCACCAGAAAGGAGTCCTTCCTGGAAACTACTAAACTGGCTTTTGTGGAACTCTATCGAACATTTGGCCCACTAAAATTGAATGAAGTTTAAAAAAAATAGAATTCCATTTAAATCATCTGAGAGAATTCTAGATGCAGAAACTTCTTGATGGAACAATGCAAAATGGAAGTCAGTGACCAAACTGAGTTTGGAAGTCACATAAGACTTTATTTCTCTGTGAAGTCAAAAGGCTACAGACCAACAGGACCACTCATGTTTTCATAGAAAAATTCTCTTTCTGAAGTGTTTCTCATTACATCACAATTAAATAACATCTTAAGGATGTTTTCTTGAAAAAAAAATGAAAATGTACAAAAGCTACCTGGTTTGATGAATATTGTTTCTTAGAGATCAGCCACTGGGCTATAAGAAAGAGCCTTGGATTTCAAAGTACTTATGTACTAGTTTGGGAGTGAAAAAAGTCACTTCCTTTCTCTAGGCCTCTGTTTTCTTATCATTAAATTGAAAAGATTGGACTTTATGTCCCATACTCTCCCTTCCAGCATGAAGTCTATTATTGAGGGAGAGATACAGTGATATATTATGCAATTGTGCATTTTAGGTGCAAAGAACAAGTGGTAATGTCTCAGATAACTTGTATATCTTTTTTTTTAACCCTTATTTTTGGTGTATTGTCTCATAGGTGGAGGATTGGTAAGGGTGGGCAATGGGGGTCAAGTGACTTGCCCAGGGTCTCACAGCTGGGAAGTGGCTGAGGCCGGGTTTGAACCTAGGACCTCCTGTCTCTAGGCCTGACTCTCACTCCACTGAGCTACCCAGCTGCCCCACTTGTATATCTTTTGACTTAATTTAGCATTAACTTTGTGTGGTTTTGCTAGGTCCATTGGCAGCCAGCAGAGAAGAGCGCAATTCAAACAGTTCCACATTATGCCAGGAAAAAGACAAGAGCAAGACTGGTATTATTCCTCTCCCCAAGAAGAAAACAGAAAAAACAAAACAAAACAACAACCCAGAGCTTTCAGTAGATTGATTGGTTCTTAACTTTTCTTTTCTTTTTATTCTGGCCAATCACATACATATACTTATTTTTCTTCTTGCTAAGATCTATATATAGTATCTTTACTTTTATATAGTTATATAATAGATATATGCTTGGTTATGTAGTATCCCTACTTTTCAGGCTTGGCCAGATCTAATGTTCAATAGAAGTTTCCCTTTTCCCAGGGATAAATTAATTTTAACCAGTGGGGAATTTCTTTATTAAAACCAAGAAGCTGCATCCTCTGACCAGTCAACATGAACCAATAGGTAGAGGAAGCAGCTCCTCCATCATACATATCAATTCCAAATAGCTAAAAGGTATACATGGATTAGTAGAATTTTAACATTCTTTGTCTCCCTTTGGTTTCACTCCTCAAAGCTTCACCTTGGGTACCCATAGTAGAGACTGCTACTAATTTCAAAGTTCTGTAAAAGGGAATTTTGTTCTCTTTGAGTTTACACTTGTGAAAGGGAATCCTTTATTCCCTTTCTCCATTTTGAGTTAACACTTTGGTTAACAATAACTTAAGTACCCCTACTTAGTACCTCACCAGTCTGTGAAGACTGGATTAACTCTCCTTTGACTACCTTTGAATTGAATCAACAAAAGCTTCAATACCCTACTTAGCACTAGGTGGAGGAGCTCTCCACCTTTTCAACTCAATCAGCCAGGAAATGAGAATTCATACCTCTCCAGAAGGTGAGAAGTTGATCCTACAGACACTGCCCCCTGGGCAGTGCTGGGCAATTTGGAAGCTGTGATTGGCCCTTATGAAAAGGGGAAGGTAGAAGAAACCACTATAAAAAGGCCCTGAATTTTTGGGAAGTTGATGTCAAGAAGGAGTTGGAATTCAAGAAGGTGGAAGAAAGTGGGCCTCAGGAATCACCTTCAGCTCAAGTCATCATCTTGATCTGCTTCATGGGTGAATGGATAGCTGGCTTTCCCTTCCTGTCTTCTGGAGAGTTAAATCCCAGTTGAAGGTCAATAAGTCCTAGCTGAGTGGAGCACCCAAACAGTATTTAGTTAGATAAGCTAATGTCTTCTCTACCCCTTTGTATTTTTCTGCTTTCACTCTTTCCACTTCTTTTGTAAATAAAAGCTATTAAAGTCATTTCAACTTTGAAGCAATAATACTTTGAATCAGTGACTACCATATTATTTATAAATTTTATATAATTTAGCCAAACCATTAAAATTTAATTCTTACAGTTCTAGGGGTGTCTATGTGATTGTCTAGTCCCCAACAATAGTGTGTGAAGCCCCTACCAGTGTACTTCTCCTTTGAAATCAGCCAGTGAACTAAATTCTTTAGCAAAGGCATGTACTCAAATAGAATACCAAGAACAGCCTTATAAAGTATTCTACACCCCCAGGATAAAGAGCAAATTGTCCCATGGATACATCCAAAGTCCAGAAGTGGGGAGAGCAGGCATGAATTTCAAGTACAATGGTAAACTATGCCCAAAGGGTGCTAAAAGACTGTCTGCCCTTTGATCCTGCCATACCACTGCTGGGTTTATAACCCAAAGAGATCATAGGGAAAAAGACATGTACAAAAATATTTATAGCCACACTCAGCAAAGAACTGGAAAATGAGGGTATGCCCTTCAATTGGAGAATGGCTGAACGAATTATGGTATATGCTGGTGTTGGAATATTATTGCGCTCGAAGGAATAATGAACTAGAGGAATTCCATGTGAACTGGAACAACCTCCAGGAATTGATGCAGAGTGAAAGGAGCAGAGCCAGAAGAACATTGTACACAGAGACTGATACACTGTGGTAAAATCGAATGTTATGGACTTCTCTACTAGTAGCAATGCAATGATCTAGAACAATTCTGAGGGACTTATGAGAAAGAACACTATCTACATTCAGAGGAAGAACTGTGGGAGCAGAAACAGAAGAAAACAACTGCTCAAGTAGTAATATTTATAATGAACATATGTGGCCAAGGCAAATCAGAACTTGAATATTCTCATGACATTTTCTGTAAGATGCAATATTGACTATGGAAGAGTTGCTCTACTACCTAGACTGGGCAGCCTCTTAACAGAGCATGATATCTTGACTGGCTAGACTGATGCACTGATGGGCTGGACTACCACCAGACTTGCTTGGGGTGGTGGTTGATGGACAGTGCCAGGCTGTTCATACTTTCACCAGACTACAGCTTCCAGAAAGGACAAGGAAGGCCACTCTGCCACTGGACAGCTGTTGTCAGGCTTGGTCAGACATGCAACTCAGTCACTGGGGTTTTCTTTGAGAGAGGTGGCTCTGCTGGATGGGACATTTGCAATTTTTGTTACTCTGTGTGAGTTACTTTGCCATCCTCAGTTTCCTCCTCTGTAAAGTGGAGACGAGAACAATACCTGAAGATTGTAGGTCCTTGTGAAGCTCAAATTATGATGATTCACATAAATTGACTTGCCTGTTTGAAGGTGCTATTACCATTATTGTGGCCAAAGAGTTGATTTTTAGAATTTGCCTACTGAGAGATGGAGTAATTGCAGAGGATGAGGATTATTATGTAGTGTGGGGGAGAGAAGGCTGGATTTTGAATCAGAATGATTCAACTCAACATTCATTTTTAGACACTTCGTCATGGAGACCCTGGTTAAGTCATCAAATCTCTCCCAAGCTTAGTTTCCTCATCAGTAAAATAGGAATAATAAAAGCATCAAACTTTCAGGATTGTGGGGATCAAATGTATAGTGGAGTTGGTATCCAAAGTAATTAAGGCATCAGTAAGGGAGCACTAGATGCTCTTGACAAATTAAAGTCATCTGGTCCAGATGAACTACATACACCCTTGGATGTTCCAAGAACTGTACATGCAATTATTGACATTCTGGGAGAGGGGGTGGGGGTACTGCATGACTAGAGAAGGACAACTGTCTAGATTTTAAAAAAACAGAATAAAATGGAGTTCACAAAATATGGGCCAATGAACTTGACTGATTTCTCAGAAGGAAAGAGGAGAAAAAACAAATGAGACAGATTTTTAGACATAGCTAATGTGAGAATTTGTTTCTCTTGGATAAGCATATTTATTATAATTTATTACATACTGCTAATAAATCAAATGTATTATATGATTGTTACTTTACATATTATATTGTATTATATTACATTTAAAAAATAAATGTACTTTCAAAAAATGAAAAGAAAATTTGAAAAAAAAAGAAGATAATTTGTAAACATCTATAAAAGGATGAGAGATTACAAAGATCCAGCACAGCTTCAACAAAAAGAGATCATTGCAGACCAACCCAATTTCTTTTTTTGACCAGGTTACTAGACAGGTAGGTCAAGAGAATGCTATATAGTTAGAGTTTACTGAGGTGGGTTTTTGTTTGTTTGTTTGTTTGTTTGTTAGCAAAGCTCTTTATGAATTTGATCTTAATCTATTCATGGGCAAAAGTTGGAGAGATGTGGACCAGATGACAAAGTAGTTAGATGGATCTAGATCTTGTTATGTATCTGGGTTCAAAGAATAGACATTAATGATTCAATCTCCACTTGGAAGGAGGGGTCCAGTGGAGAACCTTAAAAATCTGTGCTTGGCTCTGTGCCATTTAGCATTTTTATCACTAAATTGAATTAAAAACTAGCTGGCATTCCTATTAAATTTGTGGATGATAGAAGCCTAGGAGCAAATAACTAACATAGTAGGTGACAGAGTAGGAATCTAAGAGAAGCTTGACAGCCTAAAGCACTGGGCTAAAACCAGTTGATAAACTTCAGTGGAGATACATGTAGTCTTATACTTTGGTTTTTAAAAAGTTGAGTTCACAAATAAAGGGTTAGATAACAATTTGGGTAAAAAAAGATCTGAAACTTTTAGGGGACTGCAAGCCCCCAAATCAGTCAATGGTATGATATTGTGGCCAAAAAAAAGTTAATGGGAACTTGGACTATATTAATTATGAATGGCATCATTTCTAGGAATAAGGCAAAGCTAGCCCTTCTTCTCTGATCTGTTCAGATTTCACTTGGGATATTGTGTTCACTTCTGGGCACCACATTTTGACATTGATCATTTGGAGAGCAGGCACAGGATCACACTAGAATGATGTAGAGCTTTGAATCCAAGTCCTATGAGGAGCGATCAAAGGAACTGAAAGTGTTTGGCTTGGATAAGAAAAGACTCAGAAAGAACAGTTCTGCTGTTTTTTAGTATTTGAAGCTCAGTCATGCAAATGAAAGATTGGCTTGTTCTGTTTGGTCCTTAGGAGGTAAACCAGGAAAAATGGGAGGAAATTGCATGGAGGTCAATTTTGTCTTAATATTAGGAAAGATTTCCAAACGAAAATTATTGTTTAGTCACTTCAGTTGGATCTGGTCCTTCATGACCCATTTTGGATTTTCTTGACACATGCTGGAGTGGTTTGCCATTTCCTTCTCCAGCTCATTTTATAGATGAGGAAACTGAGACAAATAGGGTTAAGTGACTTGCCAAGGGCCGCATAGCTAGGACATATCTGAGGTCAGATTTGAACTCAGGGAGAGGAGTCTTACTGATTCTAAGCTCATTGCACCACCTAGCTGCCCATCTTAACAATTAAAACTGTCCAAAAGTGGAATAGGCTGCCTCAAGACCCAAAAGTTTTCCAATCCTGGAAGATTACTCTGCCCTTGGGCCTCCTTGGTTAGTTCCTTCTGGAACCTCCATTTTAATAAAAGGTTCAGGCCATCCATGTTGACTCCTTTAGTCCTCTCTGGGCTCACTCCTTGCTCTCCAGACTTCTCTTTGTAGCATGTTCTCCTCCTTCTCCCCCATTTCCCTTTCAGCTTCCTTCAGTATGTTGTCTTCCCCCTTTAAGATGTAAGCGTCTGTTTTTCTTGGTGGGGGGGAATTAATAATATTTTAGGGATAAGAAAAGAAATGTAAGCAAAAAGAAAAGCAGTCCTTGTCCTCAAGAAGCTTACATTCTATGCTTATGGATTGAATAGTGGATTGTTGAATTGATTTGAATTGACTGACAGCGAATTGTAGGTGCTTAATACTTCTGTGTTGCCTTTCTTCTTATATTATTTTTCTTCATTGGCCATTGTTGATAAGCAGAAAGTTCTTTTGGTGAGATCCCAGTGAGAATTCATAATAAACTGTCTCTCTTCAGCTCATTTCCTAACCACAGATGGCAGCTCCAATCTCTACCAGCCACAGCACAGGGTCAGGTTGAGCCACTCTTCTCGAGGGATACCAGATACGCTTTGCCAATGTGACATCTCTCCAGTTGTTACTGTTTCCTAGACCTCATGTAGAAGACAAGCAGATGGAACTCTGCCTGGTTCTGTGATGATGGCGAGGCCTTTGAACTTTGGCAGTCCCTATTGTGTTAACAGTCAGATCCTCAAGGATTTGAGGGCAGTTAGGTATTATTATCTACCATTTAAAAATGGAATGATAAAGATCAGGTTGGATCAGGCAAGAAAATGACAACAGACCCAGGTTGTCCCACTGGCTTATGGGAGTCAATGATGTAGATCAGAACTTCAACCGGCTGTCTTATTAGCTACTAGTTTTCTGGAGAGTTGATGCTTCCCTATTAGAACAAAGGATTCCTAAGCTCAACTGGTCTTCATTGCCACCTTTTAACTGAATCATGCAGGATTTTTCTTAGTCCTGCTGAATTAATAATGTTCTCCCATATGATGTAGTGGGTAGAATGTTAGACTTGGAATCAGGAACACCTGGATTCAAATCCTAGCTCAATTGTTTACAGTTCTATAATTAATGGCAAGTCATTTGGGCTTTCTGTGTCTCAATTTACTCATCTGTAAAATGAGGGAGGTGATGTCCTTCTAAAGTTTCATCTAGCTTTAGATTTATATCTATGTGCTAGTTAGTTTTTGGAACAGATGAGGATTTTTTAGGCTTATCCCAATGCATTTTTATACTAAAGAATCCTTACCTCAACCCACTCCAACCCCAGTCCTAATTAAAACACACCAAATTTTTCATCCAAATTCTGTGCAAATGTTATTGAAAGCCATGAAATGTTTGCTTCTTTGATAGTTGTTATTGAATCTCAGGACACAGACTGCATTTTTATCTCTATATGGATGATTTGAAGATGTGTTTTCATTGTTTAGATCTCATTTGTTATTCCCCCCTCATGAAAACCAACTACAGCAACAACAAAAGCACCATCTTCTCCCTCTCCCTTTCCCAGGTCCAGAAGGACTATCCCCAAGATCAAGTGTCCTACCCAGAATCCTTTTTGGCAAGTGATCTTAAGCTTAAACCAGAGTCCTGCTCATCATTCCCACATCTGGATTCCATTAATTTCTGGGGCAGGATCAAATAGATTCCAAAAGAAGCCAAGGAAAGGCAGCCTGGCAGGAGTTTTGTGTGGGGAATTGCCCTCCATGTTTTTGGACAGCCCCTGCCTTGTTTGATTTGATTTTGGAAAAGGGTTAAATCTTGACCTGTTCTCTTTAGCACTATTTACATAATGAAAAATGCTAGTATTGTTTCTTTATTACATATATATGCATATATATGTATACACACACACACACCTTATTATAGGAAGAGTTGTTAGTGCCTATTGCAGCATATGACTCAGTGGAAAGATCTGGGTTCAAATCCCATCTGGAATAGTACTTATGTGATCTCATGGAAGTCACTTAACATTTCTGAGCCTTAGCTTTCTCATCTATAAAAATGCAGGAGTTAGACTAGATGACCTCTAAAGTCCCTTTTCTAGCTTTAAATCTGTGGCTGTTGTCTTTCCATTCATGTTTAGTGAGCAAAGGAGAAGAGTTAGTACTATCAAAGGGCAAAAAGAAGTTGCTTTGTTCAGTTGTGTCCAACTTCATGACTCAATTTGGTTGTTTGTTTTGTTTTGGTATTTCCTTTTCTAGTTCCTTTTACAGATGTAGAAATGGAGGCAAACAGGGTTAAGTGACTTGCCCAGGACCACACAGCTAGGAGGCTGGATTTTAACTCAGGTCTTCCTGACTCCGGGACTGGTGCTCTATCCACTGTACCACCTACCTGCCCTTAAAATGAGGCTTAGCTAGGATTAAATGTTCCCCCATCTATTACTTGCATTTGTTAAAAATGAACACACAAACTTTAAAAAATGGCCCTCCAGGGACTTGCAGGATCAGCTTACTTCATAATTTTTAAATTTAGTACCTAAATGAATCATAATATTTCACATTGAATATTCACATACTATTTCACTTTCACAACTGAGATGATTCCATTCTTTGCCATCATATCCTCAGGACCTAAGACAGTAGGTAGCACATAGTAGGATCTTAGTGATGTTGGATGATTGATAAAGAACTGAAAAGTTTATGAAGGACTTTACTCATGTGCTGCCCTTGAGATTCTATTCCCAAGTCTTATGTCTCCCATTTTATAGAAAAGGAAACTGAGATTCAGTGAGGTGATAACTTGTCCAGAATCAAACCCAGGTCTCTTTACTTCAACTCTAACATTCTTTACATAATACCAGGTTGCTTTTATAACCATTTTAAGAAATAAAATTTTATTAATGAATTTAGTTTTTATAAAACAGTCATTTCCAGGACTAAGTCCTTATTTCCCCATCAAAGCCTCCCTTGCAACAAAGAAAAGCAGCTGAGCAAAAACAATTGGTTCTATAACCATGTCTGGCCTTTTAGTCTTTGTGTCTATGTTGAGATGAGAGAAATTCTTCCATCAGTTGTTTCTCAGGACCATTTCTCCTCTCCCCCACCCTCTTCCCCACTAGCAGCTCAGGTTTTCGGTTGTTTTTAGTGAACTTTTCATGTCAATTGCAAGTGTCCACTGTTCTGTTAACTGCCACTCTGAGTCAGTTCATACCAATCTTCCCAAAGTTCTTGGAATTCCTCCTATTTGTCTGGGCCATTTAAAAATGTTTTCAAAAGCAAACTATTCCATGAAGAAAAACATGGAACTTACAATTATGTGCACAGTTAGTGAATGAAGATGGAATCTGAAAATACCTTATCCTGGAGGCTGCTCTGTCTCAGATGTCAAACTTTCCTTATGTTTCTATAAAAACTAGTGGAACTTGGCCAAGCAGCTGTATCTGCTGAATAAAATCACTTCCGGATCTTCTCACAAGGAAATCCATCTATCATATTGAGAAGGAAAGCAAGATGGCTTTTTGAATGATTGCCCAGGGACTTGCCAGAGAGAGAGAAGAATCCCTTAGGTTCAGTGGTCTTTCTCGTTATCATTTTTCATCCAAAGGAGAGAAGAAGTAATGGAACCCCTGAGAAAGGGAGGGACTAGGAAGAAAAATTGGGAGAGATTTAGGAGCTATATGCTATTGGAAAAACATTTTTGGTGGTGAAATCAATAAACCACTGGCAGAATTACTTACGATAGAAAAAAGAAAGATGACAGGAAATTCCTCCCCTTGGGACATTTAAAACCAGATTAGGTGAGGTGAGAAGAAATAGAATGCATGGAAAAGCCCAAATGTGCTTCCAGAAAAATCATCTGGGTAAGTTCCATGTAACTTTTCCTTTATGCATAGTTGAGATTAAATGGTCTCTGCAGTTCTCTCTGACATCAAGCACAGTGAGTTACCTGCCTGTTTGTTTCCTCTGTAACTAGAATCTGACACTGTGTCATGAGGTTTAATGTTTGGGAAGCACGCCCATCAGTTGTCACATCTGCTAAACAGGGTATACACAAATCTCATCTATGTGCTCCTGCCTGACTTAGACAGAGGGGACTTGGCATAGTGAGGCGAGGAGAACCACTCCTTATTGGTTGTTAAACAGGAAATGCTGATGAGTTAGTGGATATTTAAAAAGAGAATGTCTCCACCCATAGAGTTCTCTTTCCTTTTGGCAGCAGATCACATCAAGACTACTTAATCGCTTTCCCTTCCCCAAGGTGGGGACAGGAGGCTTGCCTTGTCTCCCACCTCAGTCACCATGTGGCCGTGAGCATGTGGCCTCAAAAACACATGTTCTGCCCTGGAAAACCTAACCCTGGGTCGGGGCTGACCCTTTTGTATTTATCTAAGAGATTTTTTTTGTCATTGTTAGAAATGACTGGTGGCAAAGGGAGGAATTTCTGTCAAGTATTCCAGAATTCTTAGAGAGGCAAGAACTTAGCACCAGCAGAAAGAATGGTTCCAGGCCACCCTGTATCTCTAGAACACATGCACTACAAGTTGTTTGCATGGTGTAGAGCCAAAGTGAAATGGGGAATACCTACTTGATTGCTCTACAGAATACTTCATGCTCTGACAAGATTTAAGTATCAACCTCTTGAGAGTGTCTAACTATAGTTATAAGCAAAAAAAAACAAAACAAAACCATGGAATCCTGTTGTAGGCATTTCTGTCAATATGTGTTCTGGATCTTTAGAAGTGATTTTGAACATAGGAGATAAATGCCTATCTCATTCATGATTCGGATTATACATTCAGTACCTCATCAAAGTGAACTACTACTTAAAGTAAAAATGAAATTTCTGGGGCAGCTGGGTAGCTCAGTGGATTGAGAGTCTGGCCTAGAGACAGGAGGTCCTGGGTTCAAATCCGGCCTCAGACACTTCCCAGCTGTGTGACCCTGGGCAAGTCACTTGACCCCCATTGCCCACCCTTACCACTCTTCCGCCTTGGAGCCAATACACAGAAGTTAAGGGTTTAAAAAAAATAAATGTTAAATAAATTTTTTAAAAAATGAAATTTCCCCGGGCACCTGGGTGGGAAACACAAGGAGCAAAGAATGGGACAGAAGGAAACTTCACCCTTTGCTTTAGAAGTCAGATTGTCCAAAAACTAAACCTGATCCAGACAGAGTGCATGGTCTAGAGCTGAGAGGCCTTTTACAGAGAAGGGAATGGGTGTAGTGTCCCAGCCCCTTAGGGCCCAGCCACAGTCCCTTAATGCTAGACAATAAATATTTATTAAGTACCCACTCAGTGGCAGGTACTTGTGATACAAAGACAAAAATGAGACAATCTGGCCCCAGAGAAGAGATGACCTGGTGCAGAGGGAGCAGAGAAGAAGGGAGAGAAAGCTTCATGTGGCAGGTGCATCCGAGCTGAACATTGAAGGGAATTAGGGATTTTAAGAGGTAGAGAAGAAGAGGGAAGCGATTCTAGCCTGTGCAAGGAAAAGAAAGTGAAAAAAGTGACAGTAGCCAGACCTCTGGACTCTGGGCCTTCCTTGGACAGGAATAATAGAGATCATGGCAAAGGCAACCTTGGAGAAGGGCCCTTTTGCAGGGCCATAGGTACTGATGCAATTTTTTTTGGAGGGATGTGCCTGAGAAAGGGATATGAGATAAAAGAATAGTCCCTAGTGGGGATGACGAGATCTAATGAAGGGTTTTGAAGACTGATGGAGACAAGTGGGTTTGTAGGTAGTTAGGCAGGAAGGAGTATCTTCATTCTATTATTCCCTTTCAGGTACTTTCCAAACCCATTTGCTATTCTCATTCAGAATGTATGCCTTGGCACAGGCATGTATATTCCTCATGCTTGGAATATTCTTGCTCTTCCCTCTCTGATCCCCCCACCCCAAAACAATAACAACAACAACAAAAACATCCTTAGCTCCCTTCTGAGCTCCATCTAGACGTCCCTTCCTCCATGAAGCTTTCTTCATCCCTTTTAGCACTATCCCTACATTCTCCAAATGATTCTGGGTTTCCTTTGCATCTATTGTCCGTTTACTTGTGTACGTATTGTTTCCCACCTTTAGGATATGATTTTTGTCTTTGAACCCCCAGAGCCTATCACAGCACCAGATATCATAGATATTTAATAAATGATTGTCAAATTGAATGGCCAACTTATTCTGCTTGACTCTAGAGGGCAGAACAAGAGTCCCAAAGGTAGAAGCAGTAGAGAGGACTTTTTCAGCTCAACATAATGAAGCCTTTTTAGGAATTCACGTTGTTGACTGGCCATGCTGGCACATGCCTGGAATCCCCGCTTCTAGGGAAGGTTGAGGCTAATGGGTCATTTGAATTCATTCTGAGCTGTAGCAGGGCTAAACCCTACCACGTGTATCCAAGCACCAACATGGTGAGCCCCTGAGAGTGAGCCTCACCCAAGCAGGGGTAAACAGTCCCAGCCTGGAAAGGGGACAATGCTTCTATGGCATCAGGCTCCTGAGTGGCCACCCACAACACTTCCAGCCTGGGAGAGACGGGGAGATCCAGTTCCAAAAAAATTAGAATTGTCCTCATATTTAAGGGATTCCCTGTCACTAGAGTTATTTAGAGGCTGGATGATACTTGTTAGGAATGTTGTGAAGTAGGCATCTAGCAGCAGCAGCCTGAGGGGCCCTACCTGGGAATCCATGGACTTGCCTTTTCTCTTCTTATTTGTCTCCCTCCCTATTATAGTCCAGCTCTCTGAAACTCAGGGTACAAAAGAGTGAGTGTCTGTGTAAGGAAGTGAGTGAGTACATGCATGTATGTGTGCATGTGTGTATGGATAGGTTTATGGATGAGGGCTTGATGGAGCCATAGATGCCCTATTTCCTCTTCTCCCAGAAACGGGCCTAGTGGTTGTTCACAGTTCTGGGACTTGTGGCCTGTGGCCTGCTAAGGAGACCTTCACTAAACTACTCTTAGTCACCTGCATTTCAACCTCTGTTTGGCCCTGGAAAATATGCCAAAGGCTACGGGCTCCATTCTGGACTTGGCAATGTACCTGCTTGAAGAGGCAGAACCAGGCCACCTCTAGGCTGTCTCTGAGAAGGGAGTCAGAACATGGAGGTCTTCCCTTGCCTTTTGTCTTAGAGTCCTTTGGGTTACTGAAGGAAGTAGAGGATGCAATTAAGTTTTGGGGATGGACCCTGGGGGAAGACATGTCCACTTACTTCTTCACTTTTGTGGTGCCCTGGGAAAGCTCCAGGATGCTGGGAGACATTGTCCCTGGCCTGGGGCAATTTGATTTCCAGAAATAGCTGGATTCCTGAAAGTATTTTTTTCTTGAGTTAATCAGGCCTGGATACAGAAATACACTGATGTCTGCTCAGCTGGTAAGAAAAGAGCTTTGACTCTCCGGATCCTCCCTGGCTTATGTGCTTCTACCTGGAAGCAGAGTTATACCTCTTGAACATATGTGCAATCAATGCCTGAGCACTAGCCCTTTGCAGGTACCATTTATCCATGTGTGTGTTGGGTTGCTTCACTGGCTCATGTTTTTTGTGAGAAGGCCACATATAGAGATAGTCTTGAAAGACTGAGTATTCTTTACCTGTCCAGGATTCTGGCTGCTTGGCTAGTGCCAGAGCTGTCCACTCTATCTTCAGGAAAGATGTTATGTTCATAGGTATTCCTGTGACTCATAGCTGCCACCATAATCTCATATTGTCCACAGGGCTAGGTCCCA
>NC_058135.1:11330102-11370875 GCF_016433145.1 Gracilinanus agilis | reverse complement strand
CTTCTTTCCTTCTTTCTTTCTTTCCTTCCTTCCTTCCTTCCTTCCTTCCTTCCTTCCTTCCTTCCTTCCTTCCTTCCTTCCCTCCTTCCTTTTCTTTTCTTTCTTTCTTTCCTTACGTCTGCTCTATGGCCTCAAATGTTCATTTTAGCCCCTAAGGTAAAGATCATGATTTTAACTATGTTTTCCCTAGAAGTATGCAGAGTAAGAATATTAGGAAATACACTTTCCCCCCAGGCACCAAATTGCCTCTCTATCTTGTCCAAGTGTCTAACCTGTTCTTTGTCCTACTCTTCTTTAGCTATCTAGCAAATGCAGCCTTTCTAAGAATCATGTTTTTAAATACATAAAATTAAACAAAGAAGATTACAAGGGAAGTCAATTACATTGAAATACAGTTATCAAAATATCATTTAAAGTCTATTTATTTGTTACATTAAAGTTCCCAGGTGTCTCCCTCCCTGCCTTCCTCACACTAGAGAAGGCATCATTTGAAAAAAAGTATATATATATATATATATATATATATATATATATATATATAATGTCATGTATGTTTCTATTCATTTTCTATTTATTTTTCAGTTAACAGATACCTAATATTTATTAATAAATTAGTATACTTGAAGGCATTTTATTTTCCATATCAGTCTCTTAACATCACTACCATTACACTACCACCATTGCACCACTCTTTCCACATAAAAGTTCCTTCTCTGGGTTTGAACATAAATAAATCATTCTTCAAATAACGTTTCCATTGCTATATAGAATGTTCTCTTGGTTCTGTTCATTTCTCTCTTCATAATTTAATGTAGATATTTCCATGTTTTTGAAAAAAGTATTTCTCATCATTTTTTACCTTACAGTAGTAGTCCATCACGATAATATGCTATAGCTTTTATAGCCCATTCCCCAATTGAAAGGCAATCCCTCAGATTTTAGTTCTTTGCTACCAGAAAAAGAGCTACTATAAATATTTTAGAATGTAGAGGCTTTTCCTTTTACTCTGATCACCTTGGGAAACAAACCTAAGAAAGGTATTGCTGGACCACAGGGTATATGCAGTTTTAGAACTCCTTGGGCCTTGCTCTCCAAAATGGTTGGATCAGTTCACAGTTCCACCAACAATGCATTAGTGTCCCCATTTTCTGAAACTCATCAGTCATCTACTGTGTATGAGGCATTGAGCTAGGCGCTGTGGATACAAAGACAATGAATGAAACAATCCTCCCTCAAATGGAGCTTATACTCTACCAATTACATTATCACTTCAGATGTATATTTGTATTTGGAATGGGGGTTTCTGAGTTTGGGGCAGGGAGTGCTCAAAGTCTTGCTAAATGTGCCGACTTCCAGGCATTAGAGAGGCCAGTGGTTTCTTCTTTTTCTTCTTTATGCGAATGGTTTCTGATGAATTGCCCAGTTGATGCTAGAGACTGCCAGGGGACCAACTCTTCACTCTGTTTTGGTTCTGAGACCCCAACAGAACCTGAAACAGGCCAGTAGAATGGGAGACATTTAACCAAGTATCTAACTCATTGGGAACATCAAAATTGCACTTGGAGCTCTAACATAAATTACTGGTTGTAGGATGGCCTCTCTCCTAAATTCTGAGAAGAATGATAATTTTCAAAAGGTTAAGCAGCAGATTAAGACTTGTATTCTGCTCTTTAGTCTGGATCCCACCCACCCACATGGCCCTGAAGCCTCTCCATGAATTCTCTCCTGGCCACATCTTGGAGCCCAGTCTTGCGGAGATGTGCCCAGGCAAACATCCCACTCATCTGGCAGCTTCAAGGAGCTGCTGCCAAATCCCCTCTTTTGAGGATCACCCGTCCCTGATATTAATATCCACAGAACTTCATGTCAGCCAGTGAGCTCAAGGTCTGTTTATGAAACCCTTTAGTTTTGTTTTTAAGAGTAAACTGAAAGAGGCCCAGCCCCACATTCAACAGGCTGGGTGGCTTCCAGGAATTCTGGTGCTTTTCAGGGCCCTTTCAGGCAGCTGATCTGAGGGAAAACAGGATGAAGCACCATTGAGGCACAGAAAGACAAACTCAGGGTCACAAGATTGACAGGGTCATAGGATTACAGATTTAGGACCTTTGGACCTTGAACCAAGGATGGGACCTTGGAAGCCATTGAGTGGAATCTGGCGATGGGCCTTAGCAGCTTGAGCTCAAACTCCTGCAAGCTTGCTAAGTAAGAGAAAGGCTCTTTTGCTTCAAAGGCTACTTTCCGTCACTAGGTGGATTTCACCAGAATTTCACAGTCACAAATATAAGAATTCATCTTGTGGGCCCAAACATCTGTGTCAAGATCGGGCAGCATTTTTATTAGAAAACTCTTTTTAAGAACTTCTGCTTACTTGACTAGAGGGGATTTCTCTCAACAGAATCTTGATTTTATTCTAAATGTCTGGGAACATTCGGAATCTGAAGAGTTTGGGGGTCAATAGAAGCAGTGGGGTGGTATAGGCATTTTAGGAGCCCCAAAAAGGTATTTTCCTCTCCTCTCCCAACACCACATGGATATTTGGGATTCCTGAAAAGATGAAAATGGAAAGTTTGCAGTCAGTTTGCCGATTTATATAGTGAATAAAATTCAAGCAGTCCCTCCCCACTCAACCCTCCAAACTTCACAGGCATTTATTCTTCAGCATAAAGGAGTTGGACCAGATAATTTCTGAGGTCTGACTCAAGATCTATGATCCAATCAATTATCCATCCCCTCCTCCCCTTTAAACATTTTGTTGGTGATGCCTCTGTTTACATAACACTCATGTCCTGTCATATGACCACAATTAAACTCTCCCTCATAATAAACAAAAATCCTTAAGACTGATCAACAGGAAGATACTGCTCAGCATTTGATTAATTAAAATTGACATTTGATTAATTAAAACTGAATTGAGAAAATATTTTCAACCAATGTGTTGCTACAGCAACAATTCTATGTCGGATGTAACTATAACAACAAAAACCTTTTCTCAGGGGGCAGCTGGGTAGCTCATTGCATTGAGAACCAGGCCTAGAGACGGGAGGTCCTAGGTTCAAATCTGACCTCAGGCACTTCTCAGCTGTGTGACCCTGGGCAAGTCACTTGACCCCCATGACCTACCCTTACCACTCTTCTGCCTTGGAGTCAATATACAGTATTGGTTTAAAAAAAAAATTTTCTCATCTATAAAGTGAGAGCATAGGACATGACACCACTAAGGACTCTTCCAAATGAGAATCTCAGTCTTATCCTGACATGCTGCCTTCCAGGCACTTAAATTCTGGGCTCAGGCAGTCATTAGGTGATCACACACAAGTGTGTACAAAGTGATCTCAAGAGGGAGAGAGTGCTAAAAATAGCTGGAAGAATCAGGCAAGCCTTGTTGAAGAAGGTGGCACCTGAGCTATCTTTGAAGGTGGCCAGGAATTCTAAGAAGCAGAGGGGACATGAATTACATCCATTCCTCTTGGGTGGCTCAAAGAAGTCTAACTCATCACAGGATATGCCCTTAACATTCTGGACAAATCTATTACTTCCCCAAAGGGCCCCAGAGTTATTTGTTCCAAAGGATCTCAATGACTAGACTGAGGACTTGGCATCACCCACCAGCAATTGGATAAGGCATATAGGGATTCCTCAAAGGAGAAAGAAAGGCAAGATGGGCAATATGGTTGGAAGTATGTTTAGGGAATGAGCCACTTTTTCTACCATCCCAAGTATAGCATAAATTTCAGGATAAAAGTGCTTTGGGGACAGAAATGCCTGATTGATTTTTTTGTGTGTGGAGTTCTGTGAAACTTTGAAGCAGGTTTCCAGTTTAGAACTCTGACCATGCTGGATATATATTCATTTTTGTATGCATGTCTTTTCAAATGTACTCTAATGATGAGTGTGATATGCTGGAAAGAGAACACTAGTTCTAGGTGGACTAGCTGACCTCTGAGGTCTAGTCTAGTTCTCCATAATCTACTAATCAAAACCCTTCACCCTTTTTTTTTTTAATTCCCTTCTGTCTTAGAATCGATATTAAGTATTCGTTCCAAGGTAAGAGAGTAGTAAGGGTTAGGCAACTAGGGTTAAGTGACTTGCCTAGGGTCACACAGATTGGAAGTATTTGAGGCACTGAGTCAAATAACTTTGGGGCTCTTTGGGGAAGTAATATATTTGTTCAGAATGTTAAGGACATATCCGGTGATCATTTCTTAGAACAATGTGAAAGTAATGGTTGTAATTAATCTTCCCACTGCTTCCTAGAATTCCTGGTTGCCCTCAAAGATAGTTCAGGTGCCACCTCCTACAACATGGCTTGGCTGAACCCTCAATGTAATGAACCCAGAACCTTCCATCTCTAGGTCTGACTCTCTATCCACTATCTATCTACTAGCTGCCTCCAAATCCTCCACCTTTGGAAAAGATTCGGAGATGTCTTTGTTTATACAACAGTCATCTCCTAACCTATGAGCACAATTAACCCTTCCTCATGATGAAGCCAATTCATAAAAATTGAACTAACAAAATATTCTACATCCCTATATCCTGAGCTGCTCCATGTTGTGTGCAGATGCAAAGCATGGATTCCATGCTTTGCATCTGCACACAACACCCATCATGCCTTCTCTGGGAATGAGTTTGTAATTCATCTGAGTTGGGGTCCTTTAGAATGTTGTTTCCATTCACATTGTTGTTGTAGTCACTGGATGTTCCTGATTCTGCATCCTTACTCTGCTTCAGTTCATATGAGCCTTCTTAAGTTTCTTGGAATTCTTCCTATTTCTTACTTCTTAAGAAATGATACTACTCCATCAAGTCATATGCCAGGATTTCTTGCAGATAAATCTATTTGGAAATTTAGATTCAGAGGTGGGGTGGGGTGGTGGAGGAAGGAGGAGAGAGAGTCAGAGAGAGGCACAGGCAGAATTACAAAGAGAGAGAAAGGAGAGAAAGAAGAGAGAGAGAAAGGAGAGAGAGAGAGAGAGAACATTAACTAAGTTTTTAGCATATATCAAGCTCTATGGTAAGCCCAGGAGATAGAAACAGAAAATCAAGGCAGTGTAGACCTTAAGGAGCTCACATTTCTAATAGGGGCAGACTCCTTTGAGAAGGCTTCAGCTCCAAATTAAATGGAAAACTGCAGAGGCCCTTAGGGAAAAGCAGCAATGCAGAGCCTCTTTTTTTGTTGTTCTGGGACCCAGGTACCAGGAGCTCAGATGTCATTGGCTCTTCTTCTTCCCTTTGCTCCCTTTTTTAGGGAAGGGACAAGTCATAGGGAGTCAGCCTTGTCCTCCAACACTGGGCTCATGTTCTCTGTGCTCACTTTTGCCCTCTTCCTCCTTTTTGGGATGTTTCAGGCCCTGCCTCTGTAGACCTGAGCTGCTCCAGAAGCCATTGTTTCCCCTGCTGGGATCCTTTTGTGAAGGGTCAAGGCTGTCCTTCCAGGAGAGACACTGACCAGCGAGAGTACCTTGAGATGGTAGCAACCAGAACGGTGAAGGGCCCCAGTTCCTGCTATCTGATGATTGGTTGAAGGAATTGGGGATGCTTAGCTTGGTGAAAAGCAGCCTTGAAGGTGGGGGTCGGTGCTGTGATCGTTGTATTCCATTATTTGACAGGCCTTCACATGGAAGAGTCAGATTCATTCTACTTATGATGAGAGCAGAAATCATAGAAAAGGGAGAAAGCTGCAAAGACACTGCTTAAAAATTCATGCAAGCAAATGTTTCCCACAAATTTGAGCTGTCTCAAAGGAGAAGGAACTTCCTCAGGGGATGGGGAAGTCCCCCCTCCCTTGAAGTCTTTCTTCTGGGGACTTCTGGGTTAAGATGGTCACAGTGTAGAAGCAAGTATCTTCCTCTCCTCACCACCAACCAATATAAAGTGCTTCAAAAGGACAAAAAACCAAAATCAGATGAGCAAAGAGACTCCTCTGTAGGATGCACCCTTGAAGGTAGGTGGGATTTGGACATTTCCATGCTATGAATAACTCCCACCAAAGCTTGAGCTGATCACCCCTCCCCCACTCCATCTAAGGCTCCAGTGTCAGAGCCAGCACACCAGAATCAGAGTGAGCATGGGGCAATCCCTAGGTTCTCGGGAGCTGGCTAAGAATACCACAGACCTACCCCTCAGAGCAGCGAGACTTGGGACTCCAGGAGTCTGAGGAACGTGGAGCTTGGGTGCAGAGATAGAGCAGAGAGGGGCAACACACAGCAGACAACTCAGAGACTCAAAAAATAGCCTCAGGGCAAAAATCACTCCATAGCTTGATACACAGAGAGCCTGCCCTCCTCACAAAGATTTCTGGCTGAGAAGGGATTGAAAAACAACAAAGTAATGGCCACCAACACTCAAGAAATACAATCTACAAAAACCAAAAAGAACAAGAGAAAAACATTGACCCTGGATCATTTTTTTGGAGAAAAATCCAGACTACAGAGGAGATAGCAGAGGATGATAAACAAGTAAACACATCCAAACCTTCCAAAAAAATGGAAACTGGTCATAAGCTCTTGAGGAGCTTAGATCTGAGATTATGAACCAAATTAGAAAGATAGAAGAAACTTGGCAAGAAAAGTGGGAAATAGCTCAAAAAGAAAATAACAGTTTAAAAGATAGAAACTCCCACTTGAAAAAGGAGCCCAGAAATCAAATGAAATGATAAGCAAATTGGAGACCTGAATTAAACCACTGGAAGCCATGAAAAGGAGGATAGACCAAACCAAAAAGGAAAATCTAAAGATCATAGCTGAAAACCAATCTTTAAAGACCAGAATTAGGCAAGTAGAAGCTAATGATCTCACAAGACAGCAAGAATTAATAAGGCAAAGTCAAAAGAATGACAAAATAGAAGGAAACATGAAATATCTCACTGAGAAAATAACTGACCTGGAAAATCAATCTAGAAAAGATAATTTGAGACTCATTGGTCTACCTGAAAACCTAGAAATAAACAGAAATCTTGACATCATACTACAAGAAATTATCCAAGAAAACTGTACTGATGTTCTTC
Organism: Gracilinanus agilis; assembly: GCF_016433145.1. Taxonomy (NCBI): domain Eukaryota; kingdom Metazoa; phylum Chordata; class Mammalia; order Didelphimorphia; family Didelphidae; genus Gracilinanus; species Gracilinanus agilis. The sequence continues at coordinate 11,363,869 of NC_058135.1, read as the reverse complement.
AATGAGAGGGCAAAATAGACATCGAAAAATTTCCATAGATCACCCTCTACATTAAATCCTCAAAAGACAACACCCAGGAATATAATTGCCAAATTCAAGAGCTTCCAAGCTAAGGAGAAAATATTACAAAAAGTCAGAAAGAGACAATTCAGATATCAAGGAGCACTAATCAGGATTACACAGCATCTTGCAACCTCCTTACTAAAGGAATTGGAATATGAAGTCATTCTTCTGGATCATTGGTTATGTATACTGCTGAGAAAGAAAGGAAGAAAGAGGGAGAAAAAGACAGAGACAGAGAGACTCCTTTCTCCTTATGTATATACTGAGCTGCTATTAGAATGAAAATTCCTTGAGAATAAAGGTGGCTTTATTCTTTGTCTCCTCAGTACCTAGCACAGTTCCTAGTGGATAGAAGCTGATTAATAAATATTTAAGTGTTTATTAATTTAATAGAATATAGAACTAGGGAAGAAACATTCGCCTCAGATGATCCAATCTCTTTGGGTTACAGGTGAAGAAACAGCTCAGAGAGATGGAAGAAAGTCACTACTAAGTTCACCCAGTCAAATATCTCTTTCCCCATCTGTCCTGTCCTGTCTGTCTATCTGCCCTATGTAGCTATCCTATTTTTTTACCTATACCTCTAGAAATAGATCTCACTGTACATAGGAAGACATAGATACATACAGAGATAGAGCATCCATTAAGAGCTTATTTCGGAACTATGCCCAAAGAGCTCTAAAAGAATGCCTGCCCTTTGATCCAGCCATAGCATTGCTGGGTTTGTACCCCAAAGAGATCATAGATAAAAAGACTTATACAAAAATATTTATAGCTGCACTTTTTGTGGTGGCAAAAACCTGGAAAATGAGGGTATGCCCTTCAATTGGGGAATGGCTGAACAAGCTGTGGTATATGGTGGTGATGGAATACTATTGTGCTCAAAGAAATAATAAGCTGGAGGAGTTCCATGTGAACTGTGAAGACCTCCAGGAATTGATGCAGAGTGAAAGGAGCAGAGCCAAAAGAACATTGTACACAGAGACTGATACACTGTGGTAAAATCGAATGTAATGGACTTCTGTACTAGCAGCAATGCAATGACCCAGGACAATTCTGAGGGATTTATGGAAAAGAATGCTCTCCACATTCAGAGGAAGCACTACAGGAGTGGAAACACAGAAGAAAAACAACTGCTTGAACACATGGGTTGATGCAAACATGATTGGGAATATAGATTTGAAACAACCCCACCAATGCAACTATCAATAATATGGAAATAGGTCTTGATCAATGACACATGTTAAAGCCAGTGGAAATGTGCAGAGGCTATGTGGTGGGGTAAAGGTGGGGGAAGGGGAAAGTAAAAACATGTAACCATGGAAAATTTTTCTAAAAAATAAAATATTTAAATTTTTAAAAAGAGCTTATGATGGCATCATGCACAAAGAAAAATAGTCTCTGCCTTCAGGGAGCTTTTATTCTGGTAGGGGAAGAGAATACACAAAAAATTGAAAAGGGGGTGGAGGAAAGCATGGAAGGTACCATGTCTTGGGGAAGTCTCCTGGACTGGTCTGAATGCGAAAAAAGCACAATGACTGGTCTGGGTGCTTCCTCAAATGGAGGTTCAGAGAGGGACTTGTGATGTAAGGAAGAGGATCCCAAGGTGGAGACCATTCCCATCAGTGCCCAGATGTGGCACCACCTCTTGCACCTGGTGGTCACTGCCTATTTCATCACTTCCTCTGCCTCTTATGAGCAAATGAAAAGCCTCAAGAGGACTTTAAATCCTTCATGTCCTCCACATTATTCTAGACTGTAACGAGTAAGGGTTTGTTTCCATCAGTTTCTAACTTTCTGGCAATACCAACAAATAGGGATTGTGGTAAATAAACGCCTTGGGTTGAAGAATGTCAAGTGAAAATCCATTAATAAGACTGTTTCCAAGCTCCAGGCAAGGGATCCACCTACTCCTTTCAACAAGTGCTTAGAACAACAATATTCTAATGCAATGCTGGGTTTTGTAATTCACCTTGTAAAAGAGTGACCTGGGAGCCTGCCAGGGCCCTCTGCACTGGGCCAGTGTTTGGAGCTCCAGAGGGCATCAGGGTCACCACTACAGAGAGCCTGGCTCCCCACTCCAGAATACTATCCCTACCAAACTCTGCGTGTGTGTGTGTGTGTGTGTGTGTGTGTGTGTGTGTTTGTGAAACTGCCTAGAACTTCACCATGAAGAAGGGAATTCTCAGCACAAGACCAAAGCAGAATGGTCATAGGAAGAAGGGCAGAGATCTGGGCAGAAGCTGCCATGCCTAGCATGTCATTTCACCTCCTGTCATCCTTTCAGAAGCTTTTCCTTCAAGACTTCCTTCAAGTCCTTCAAAGCTTCTCAATGTAACTTTCTGGGGTACTTTTCCTGACTCCCCAAATGGAAAATGTTCTCACTCTTTTAAGGACTTTGCATTACTACTGGCCAATAACACCCCCTCCCTTGTATTCATCTTCTCTCTTAGTATATCATGCCCCTCCAGTAGAATATAAGCTCCCTGAAGACAAGACCTCTTTCACCTTGGATTTTGCATCCCCAGCACCTAACACAGTGCCTGGTACATTGACACATTGAGATAAGGAGAGGTGGTTGTTGTTGTTGTTGTTGTATCATTACAGTCACATCTAACCCTTTGTGACCCCATTTGAGGTTTTCTGGGCAAAGATATTGGAGTGGTTTGCCATTTCCTTCTACAGCTTATTTTATAGATGACAAAAACTGAGGCAAACATAAGTGAAATGACTTGTCCAGGGTCATACAACTAGTAAATGTCTGAGGTCAGATCTGAACTCACTTGAACTGAATTCAAGCCTGGAGCTCTATACATTCCACTTCCCAGGTACCCCTATAAACATAGATACTGAATCCACAATTTCACTGGCAAAGGAAAGTCCCAGATGAGGAAATACTCTATCCATGAACTGGTGCCATCTATGAAATTTTCTTTCTTAACTGACCTACCCAGAGGTATCCAACCAGTATGTGTCAGGGATGGGACAAGAAGCCAGATACGAGCTCCAAGATCAACTCTCTTCCCTCTGCCACATCCAGGATATGGAAGGTGCTTGAAAAGTGCTTGTGGAGTTGACTTTTTAGCAGAATCGTGATTAGATGATTTCCAGTGATCTCAGCACTGTCCTCTTCAGTGACACCCTTGGTTTTTTTTTTTAAAAAAAGTGGTTTTTATTTTTATAATTGAAGATATGCTCTGAACTTCCTTTGTGTATCTCTCTCTATCTCTGTCTCTTGTCTGTCTCTCATTTGTTTATTGCATTAAAATTCCCAGGTATCTTCCTCCTTCCCCTCCCCACACTAGAGAGGTAAACATTGTATATGGGAACAGAAATGTCTTTGGAAGAATGTCTTGTGTATATTCCCCTCCAGAGAAAGAACTGGTAAATTGGAACAAGTAAGACTCTCTCTCTTGAGGCAGGTGTGTGGAGCAGTGGATAGAACGCTGGTCCTGAAATTAGAAAGAGCTGAGTTTCAATCTCACCTCAGACACTTGCCAGCTCTATGACCCTGGGCAAGTCACTTAGCCTCTGCCTGCCTCAACTTCACAAGCTAGAAATGGGAATAAGTACAGCCCTACTTTCCAGAATTGTTGTGACGGGAGAATATGAGATAATATTTGCAAAGTACAGTGCTTGGTGCATAGTAGGTGCAAACAAAACGACAAGTGTTTGTTTCCTTCTTTGAGGGTTTAAACCCGGCACATTGCCTACATGAGGAGGGCATATTCCTTTTACATTCCCCTTCAGTTCTGGGTCTTAATTAATAGTTACCATAAGTGTCATTTAATCATCTATTAGTCATATAGATATGGAAGTGGTCAGTCCAGTCTTGAAAATCAGGATGTTCTAGGATATGTTCTAGGCTCATAGATTTAGAAATGAAGGGAACTTAGAGTTTATTTAGCCCAGCCTCTTATTTGACAGAAAAGTGTTATGTAGAGATGGCTCCAAAATATCTGTTATTTATCAACATAACAAAAGGAAACTGAGGCCCAAAGGAGAAAAATGATTACCTAAGTGATTACCTAAGGACTTAAATGAGTACACAGCTAATTAATGACAATGTCAAGATTCCAGGATCCTTTCTACTGTCCCACATACCCTCCTCTTGCCTCATTGACATCAGGAAGGGGCTGTCATGATGATATCCACTATGGCATATTTGGGGAGTCTTGGAATAGACTGAAACCTGGGTTCGAGCCATAGCATAGATCCTTTCAAGCTGGTTGACTCTGGCCAAGACCCTTCATCTCACGGAGCTTTAGTTTTTTAATATGTAGAAAATGGGGGAGGGAGGTGTAAGCACTCTTTGAACAGTACCTGTAGGAGCATAGCCAATGAGGTTTGTCTGAGGCATGATTATTACTAATGAAAATAAAGAAGAAAAGATGGGGTGGGGGAAGATAATGGGTGCAGAAGATAAAGTGCTGCGCCAAAAGTCAGGAAGAACCATCTTCATGAATTCAAATCTAGCCTCAGATACTTACTAGCTGTGTGTCCCTTGGTAAGGCACTTCATCCTGTTTGCCTCAGTTTCCTCATCTGTTAAACGATCCAGAGAAGGAAATGACAGAGCACTCCAATATTTTTACCAAGAAAACCTCAAGTAGGGTCAGGAAGACCTGGACATGACTGACACACTGAACAACAAAATGGGGGCAAAGATGCCAGTACTATCCACTGCCCACATTGTGGTGAAGATCAAATGAGACCATGTTTATAGTGAGTATCAGTAGCCGAACAGAGTTTTAAAAGTGCTTACCATGTGCCAGACACATGGGGGATACAAGGAAAAAAACCCAAAAAGCCATGGTCCCCTCCTCAGGGAGCCCACATCCAGCTGGGGAAGAGGAAAAGGAAATAAGTAGCCACAGACAAGGTGTAAAGAGTGTAAGTGGAAGGTAGTTTCAGGGGGAAGGCTCTAGGGCAGCATTGGTGAACCTTTTAGAGATTGTGTGTCTACACTATACCATCAAGCTCCTGTGAGCAGCCCGCATTACCCCAGACAGCAGAGAGAGGAAGTGCTCACATTAGGTGGCTGGGCACAGGGGCCGACCATGTGAAAATTGTCCCCAGGCACAGTGGAGGGGGGAAGGGTACAGTCCCCTCCTGCATAGGTGCCACACCTTTGCCAGCATATCTCTAGGGCAGGGGTTCCCAAACTTTTCTGGCCTACCGCCCCCTTTCCAGAAAAAATATTGCTTAGATCCCCTGGAAATTAAGTTTTTTTTTAATTTTAATAGCAATGAATAGGAAAGATCAATGCGCCTGTGGCCATCAACGCCCCCCTGGATCCCTGCAGCACCCACCAGGGGGCGGTGGCGCCCACTCTGGGAATCACTGGTCTAGGGGATGGGGGCGAGGGTAATGGGGGGTGATAGTGGGTCTGGCCAGGAAAGGCCTCCTGCAAAGGGTGATTGGATAACAACAGGGGAAGATTGGCCTAGATGACTGAGAAGCAGCATGGGACAGGGAGAGTACGCTGGAGGCCAGGTCACACAGGTTCAAATCCTGCCCTTCTCACTGACTGGCCATGTGCCCTGGGCAAGTTTCTTTATCTTCATCTGAAGGATGAGGGGGTTGACTTAGGTGGCCCTTTAGGTCCCTTCCAGCTAGATCTCTGATCCTCTGATTCCCGAGTCCTCCATAAAGAATGACTTCATGTGGGTCTCTTTTCTCCATGGCTTCCGCTTCGATGGAATGCTGTCTTTAAAATCCTTATGTACTGGAATGAGTGAGCTAACAGGGTCATCATGGTTTTTCTTCCAGCCCTAAAATTCTAGAATCGGAGTTACTCTTTAAATGTTGCACGACTCGTTCTTATTCGTTATCTCGCTGCAATTTTATCACAACCCTGGGGAACGGATAGGGCAAGGATGCTGTCCCCACTTTCCAGATGGGGAAACTGAGCAAGCTCTAGTTAAGGCAATGAAATCTATTTTGAAATGGGGCCTTTGCTTTGGAGCCTCCGTGTCCTCACTCCCCTTGTTAACTTGGATCCTTGGGCTAAAACTCATGTATGCATCTTATCGGTACATCCTCCACAAAAGTTCTATCTGTCCCTCCAGATGGCATGGAAATAGATGACCCTGGACTCTCCCTCGGAGGCTAGGCCAGTTGGCCATGTACTCTGGCAGGGCCTAATTAGACAGGCAGGGTCAACGCCTGGGCCTGCTCAGCTGGACGCCCAGGGGACCATAACGGGAACGGCTCAGCCTCGGGCTTAGCTACTGCCATTTAACCAGCTCAAGTATAGAAGGGTGGCTCAGGGGATAGAGGGCTGGGCCTGCAGGCAGGGAGCTCAAAGCTGACCTCAGACGCCTACTAGCTATGTGGCTGTGGACAAGTCACCTAACCCTGTTTGCCTCGGTTTCTCCTGTAAAATGAGCTAGGGAAGGAAATGGCCAACCATTCCAGTATCTTTGCCAAATGTGGTCATGAAGACTCAGACACGACTGAAAAATGAGTGAGCACACGAAGTGTGGAAGGGCTGTGATCTGTGCCTGGCGAGTGGAGCTCCCCGAATATAACACCTGGGACACTGGATGGTCTAGAGGGCCGGGTTTGAATCTCGCTCTGCTGCTGTGTGCTGCCTGTGTGACCCTGGGGAACTTGCTTAACCTCTCAGTGTTCTGGGGATTTTAAGTTGTAGAGAAGGTGCCGATCAGAGTACGGAGAAGGAGTTAACGCAGCCGAAGTGAAATCACAGCTTTCACCTCCTTGGGACTTCCAGTGCGAGATTTTTTTTTAATGTTGAAAATTGCTAGTAAACAGCGTCAGAGATGATTGTAAGCGACTGCGCGAAGTTAAAAACTGGTCCGAGAGACTCGAGGACGTGCTCTCTTTTGTGCATTTTTCAATTAGACGTTCCCAATGGGAACATTTTCCGGAAGATTCTGTTCGTTACCTTCGGCATTTTCTTGTTCTGCATTATCTCTCGTTCTTTTCTTCTTAGGAAAATGCAGTTCTGGCCAAAGCCACAGCTAAAGAGGCTGCCTGGAAAGCCCTCCTGCCATTCATCAGGGGCTGTCAGATGGGGAGGGAGATAGGACCCTCTTCCTGCTTGGGGTGCTTTCGGCTTGGACTTTGGCTCGCTGGGCTGAGATGGGAATCAGATGTTGTTTTAGATGGGTCTCCTCCAAGCCAAGTGGGGAGAGGGAAGATGTAGAAAGCTTCTCCCCGAAGAGCTTTCCAAGTGAGATCTACGTCTAGGTTATGTAACAAAGCCTTGCTCTTCCTCTCTTTACGATTCTCTCTGGTGGGTTCTCCTCCTCTATTGATCCATTCCTACACTAGGATCCAGAACCAAGCCAAGAATCTTCTTGGACCTGGAGGTAACAGGAGAATGGAGGTGGAAGCTGAGCTCTGTCTAACAAACTGAGTCACTGGGGGAGGTCAGAATTCTCTAAGTTAAGTTTCTCTTCTTTCTTCTTCTCCTCCCAGTAGTGAGCACACACATAATCTCCGAATTTCAGAGGTGGAGGGGACCTCGGGGGACATCTAGGTCCAACCCACAACAGAAAACCTGCTATGGCCCAACACATTGTGGCAAATAGACTGCTGGGCTTGGAGTCAAGAACCATCCCCATAATAACAGCAACAATGACTTGAATTGACATAGCTCTTTCTTTGCAAAATGCTTTAATAATAATAGCTAGCAGTTATATCAGGCCTACTATGTGCTAAACCCTTTACACATCTTATCTCATTTTTTCCCCACAAAACTTTGGGAAGTAGGGGCTAGAATTATGAGGAAACTGAGGCAGATGCCTGGGGTCACCCAGCAAGTTTGAACTTAGGTCTTCCTGACTCCAGACCCAGCACTCTGTGCCCTGCCGAGGCTTCTGCTAGCTGGTCAGACCTCACTGCTGACCTTGGCTTCGTGACGCTGGTTCACTTCGTCTGTCTTGTCTTGGGTGCTGCATCCGTGGAACTAGACTGTTGGTCACAATGACCTCGAAAGTACAGGAGGGTCCAGTTGTTGGGATACTTCCTTTGGCAGCCTGGCTCAGTTGACTTGACTGACCTGAGCCTCATCTTCTCAGTCTGTAGAACGAGGATCAAAATCCCTGTATTCCACCTGTCATACCCCTTCATGCATTATAGAAATAGTAATTATTAGAATTGTTTGATATTCTTCAAGCATTTATTAAATGCCTACTGCATGCCAGTCAGGCAGTGAAGATGCAAAGAGACAAGTGAAATAATTTCTAACCTCAAGGAGCTTCCATTCCACAGGGAATAGGGCAGGTAAGCCACTTAGAAGGGTAGGGCAAAGAGGCTGGATTCAGGAGTTCTTTGGTATAGGGCATTTCTGGGAAAGAAAAAGAAAACATCATCTACCAGTGCAGGGTCTTTGAAAGCTATCTAGATGACTAAGAAAGCAAGTGACTTGTCCAAGGTCATGCAGTCAAGATCTGCCTTAGGTGGGATTTGAACTTGGCTCTGCTCCGATACCTCTCTTTATACACATAAGCAAATAGAGAATATTCACAATGTTAATTTCTTTCTAGCTTAGAAATACAAATGACATTCCATATAATAAAAGCATTTTAAGAAAATTTCAATGAAAATGCTTTATGAGAAATTTCTTTTTTTTCCTTTTGAACTGTGATTTCATTGGTATAAGAACTCCCCTTACAGATGCTAAGCTGGACCTGCTATGTCTTATTCCTTAGAGACACTGTCAAGTGACTAGTCTAGGGTCACACATCCAGTATATGTTACAAGGCAGCTCTTAAGCCTACATTTTCCTGATGTCACAATATCTCTCAAATACAAAATATAAAATGATGGAGTTAGGCACTTCCCTCCAAGTAAATGATGCTGTCAACTTCTTGCCCAGGGAGTTTCTAGGTAGTTATATCTTTCTTACTCATCCCTTCCAACCTGACTCACTTAGGGAATTATCAAGAGAAACTTGTGTCTACAATGTCCACCCATCCTAACCAATACCAATACCAACTGCTCACCAACCACCAGCATTTTATTTTATTTATATTTATTTTAAAGTATTTTTCTATGATTACATGATTCATGTTCTTTCCTTCCCATTTTTCCTCCCCATTTCCAGAGCCAACAAGCAATTCCACTGGGTTATACATGTATTATCACTCAGTACCTTTTCCATTTTATTCATTTTTGCAATAGAGCAATCTTTTAAAAAGTAAAACCCCAAATCCTATCCTCATATAAACAAGTGATAAATCAAATGTTTTCTTCTGTGTTTCTGCTCCCACAGTTCTTTCTCTGGATGTGGATAGAGTTCCTTCTCATAAATCCCTCAGGGTCGTCCTGGATCATTGCATTGTTATTAGTAGCAAAATCCATTACATTTGACCATCCCACAATATCTCACTTTCTGTGTACAATGTTCTCCTGGTTCTGCTCATTTCACTCCTCATCAGTTCATGAAGTTCTTTCCAGTTCATATAGAAATCAAGCAGTTCGTCTATTCCTTATAGCACAATTGTATTCCACCACTACCATGTACCAAAATTTGTTCATCCATTCCCCAATTTAGAGATACCCATGCAGCTCTGAACATTTTTGTACAAACATTTTTTCATTATTCTCTCTTTGGAGTATAAATCTAGTAGTGGTATAGCTGGATCAAAGGTTAGGCATTCTTTTAAAGCCCTTTGGGCATAATTCCAAATTGCCTTCCAGAATGGTTGGATCCATTCACAACTCCACTAGCAATGCATTAGCATCACAATTTTGCCACATCCCCTCCAACATTTATTGTTTTCCTTTACTGTCTTATTGGCCTATCTGCTATGTGTGAGGTGGTAGAGTTGTTTTTATTTGCATTTTTCTAATCAGGAGCAATCATCATTTTAAAATTGACTTTATGGCCTCTTTGATGGAATAGTGTTAGCCTAGGAATCTGAACCCAAGACCCTTGGTTATAGCTTTCCTCCACCTCTCCTCACCCTTCAACTCACTCAACTTTCAAAATTCTTGGGACTGCCAGAGACTCATCATCAAAAACAGAGATGGTTTTATCAATGGAAATAACATTAAAGAAGTTACATTACTATCCACTTTGCTGTGATACCCTAAAGACCTGGGACTTTCCATTTGACTTGCCACTGGAGCCTTCTATGTACATGGCTCCCTCTGCTAGAGTGTAAGCAAAGCTAGAGCTCAAGAGCAAAGCCCACCTGGTCTTTCTGTCCCCAGCACTTGACACAGGTCTTTGCCCCTGGAAAATATAGGGATTCTTTCATGCTTTCATTGTATCTCTTTATGTGTTGTGCTCCCCAGCCCACTCCCATGGGAATTCCTTGAGGGGAAGGTTTATTTAGTACTTCTATCCCTAGTCCTAGTCTAGCACCTTGGATGCAGTAGACACACATTGTCAGATTGGATTTTTCTTTGTCCCAGCTTCTTAAGATACTTATTATTTTGAGTGTGTATAGGGAGTAACAAGGTCCTATCAGAGACTTTAGAGTTAGAAGAGCCCTTAGAAATAATCTCATCTAACTCCTTCATTTTATAGGTGAGGAAACTGAGTCCTGGCAACGAGTAGTGAATGGCTCACTGTCACTCATCTGGTAACTGTCAGAACCGGGGTTCTATGGCCACTCCTCCACACTGTTTTTTGTTGGCAAAGAATAAAATTACCCTCTTTTTTTGAATAATTGTCAGAGTTCTGCACAAGAGGCAAGGGCTAGGATTCCATGCAATTCACATTTTTCCTCACTTTCCTTATGGGAAAGAGAGACTTCTATTCAAGTCTGAAGTCAATCTAACATGTAAAACAGCTCAGGGTTTTGCCTTTCCAAATAGTGATAATTACTTTTATTAAGTGATGATTGAACTACTTACTATGAAACCTGACATCTGCACAATGCTTAGGTCTGAGGCCCACACAGGGTTTCAGTAATCATATCCAAATGTCCACCTCAAAAATCAAAGGAAAGCCTAACATGGCCCATTGGATCATACTTCATATGAGTGAGAGGGCTTTGATTGTTAGTAAACAGAGAGCAACACTGGCTCACTTCATCCTTCTAGAGAGCTATTTGTCCTTCCTAACTTCATGGGTTCCTTTCACAGGAGACGTTGGTGACCAAAATGTCTTCAAGATGTTACTCTAAATAGGATCAGGTAGACCAGTGAAACAGAAGAAAACATGGTGGGTGGGCATGGTGTCAGAACCTGAAAGTCTTCTTCCCAGAAATGACCCTGCTGATAGAGACTCTTAAAACTAGAAGATAAAGGGGTCAGAGGTGACCCCAGCAAGAAGACTAGAACTGAGCAGAGGAAGATACCTAATTAAGAAACAGGCCAGTCTTTCTTCTCCTGACTTCTAATCAATGATTTCTCTCTTCTTTGGACTTTGCTCTTTGTCATCCATCCTGTTTTCATGACTCTGTTTTCTAATTTATCTTCCTCTTCCCTATTCTTAACTTCAGACTTCAGAGTATCATAGCTCTGGAGTGAAGGGGACCCCTGAAGCCATGTAGTTCAATTCCTTCATTTTACAAATGAGGAAATTGAGTCCCAAGGAAAAGTGATCGACAGAATGGAACAATAGTATGTTAACTTGAAGAGATGCCAGAGGCCACTTCATTGCATAAATGAAGAAACTGAGGCCCAGGATGGTTTAAAGACTTGCATAAGGTCCAGGGCCAGGATTTAACTCCAGGTGCTCTGACTAAAATTAGAAATCTTTTCTCTGAAACTCTTTCCACACTACTATTTCATGATAACTCTCTGACATTTTCAAAGCTCTGTCCTTACAGTGACTGTGAGAGGCATGAAGTAGCATTGTGGTTGTTCCTCCATTTTTTTTTTAATTTTTTGTGTTCCTCCATTTTTTAAGAGGATCACTGACATCACAAGCTGATATCTTGACTCTTGGGTGAGTTTGATTTAAGTGAGGTGGAGCTGCACAAATTTGTCAGCCTTCCTCCCTCTTCCAGAGTCATCCAAATCCAGTGGTCAGACAAAAATCAGAATGATTGGTGATGGCCTGGATGCTGTGGGTGACCTTGGTGTCTTCCATATCTGACCAAGCTCTACTTCAGCTTCCTTCATGGCCACTAGAATAAATTATTTTCATCAGCCCATCCCACCAGAAGAAGTCTTTACATGCCCAGGGGAGCTAAACCATCGAAGGGTTTGAGATCTGTCTCTTATCCTTTAGTCCATCCACTAAGATGGTTTACCATTGTGCATGCGATGGCTTCTTGGAGCCATAGGTGAGATCTGGAGGGCAGGTGAACACCAAGGATGGATGAGTAGCCTTCATACCAGAGATGCTAGGCCTCCTGGAACATCCAACATTCAATTCAATTCAACAAGGGGCCTTTCACTGGTGGCAGCTAGTTGGCTTAGTGGATAGAGAGCTAGACCTGAAGATGGGAGGTCCTGGGTTCAAAGTTAGCTTCAGACTCTTCCTAGTTGCATAACCCTGGGTAAATCACTTAACCCCTATTACCTAGCCCTTACTGCTTTCTGCCTTGGGATCAATACTTGAATCTAAGACAGAAGGTAAGAGTTTTTTTTTTTAAGGTGCATTTCATTGTTCTAAGCCATAGGGATACTATGGTAAAAAAGGAATATTTCTCGTCTCGAGAAACTCAAATACTCCTGGGGGAGAATACCAAATGTACACAAAAAAGCAAATACACTTAAGTACATGTAAAGTAATTTCAAGGATGAGAAAATAGGAGTAAGGGTTGGGAGAGGGTGACTCATTCTTTGAGGGAACTTGGGATTCAAGGTTGCGGTGGTGCTAGTAATGAGGAGAGAGCTCATTCTGGACATAGGAATGGGGAGGGAAAAGTCTGGAGGTGGGAAATGATCAGCTTGCACCATCTTGGCTGGAACAGAGGGCATAAAGGGCAATGATATGGAATTAGGGTCCAGTTAATTGTATAGCAAACCCATAGAGCTAGTTCTTCCATGTTATGGACAGAGCCTACTCATGAGTGATGAGTTGGTTCCATGGCTAGGAGGGAGAACACGGGCAGGATTGCCTTTGAGAAATTCCACAAGGCTTGGAAGATTCCTGCCCTTCTCTCTAGTCATCCTTTTCACACCAGTATTGTTCTACTGGTGTTCCATACCTGACAAAATACATTCATGAAGAAGTCAAGTCAGCAGCTGCCCAAAGGGCAACACGTAGTGGGAATGAATAGAGAGTGCCAGATTCCCATTGAAGAAGGATAGAGCAGCAGAAATACCATCAAACCCACAAGGCATTGCCTTGCTTTGGCTCTTATTTTCCTCCACTGGAAGAGGAAGGGGCTAGACCAAGTGAACTTGACATTCTCTTCTAGCTCGATTTAAATCTAAATCCAGTGACCTTGGCTGGAGTCTGGGTTCTTCCTCTAGCTGGGTGACCTTGGGGAAGGAATGTCAACTCTGTGGACATTCATAAAAGCAGGAGGTGGTCCAGCTGATGCCTTAAGTTTCTTCCAAATGTTTTCCCCAATTTCTTAAAAGAAATTTCTATTAATCATGAACTTAATGAACATCAACAAATAGGGCTGTTTTTCATAATACAAAAAAAGAGGATAAGAAACTGAACTTTTATTATACACAATTTGTCTCTCCTCCTCCTCTGTCTAAACAGTTTTTGGGGGGGGGAGGAGGGGAAGCAGTATAATTCAAATTTTACGTGACAATTCAACCATTCCCTGCTTATATGTATTCCCTACAACCTCCTTCCACTCTCTTCTATCTCTTTTTAAATGATTCATTGATTCTCTCTTCTCTCTTTTCTTCCTTTTTTTTAATAGGAGTCACTATCCTTCCCTTTTCTCCCTTCCCCTCCTCCCATCCAAAAGTAAAAGAAGAGCCCTCCCTTGAAATAACTAAGTAATTCAGGCTGAGCAAAACTCTATATTGACTGTGTCTGAACTTGTCTGTCTTACCCTGGGACTGTTGTTCATTATTTCCATGCCAAGAGCTGGGAAACACACTTTCTGGAGGTCCCTTCCAAATCTGTCTAGGACCCAAGGACCTTGAAAGCCTGGGTCTGCCCCTTACTAACTTGGCCATCTGTCTAATTCTCCATCCGTGTGGTGGTGGTGATGATGGTGGTGATGGTAGTGTTTGTATAATATGGTGTAGAGGAGATGCTGGATTTGAAGTTAATATAGACCTGAATTCAAAGCTTCCCTCAAATGGGTCATAGCTGTATTGGTTTGATCAAGTTATTACTTCTCTCTATATACCTCAGTTTCTTCATTTGGGACCATCAGAAGATAATGACCGCATCAATCTCAGTGATACTCATTTAACAGAGAAATAAGACTGATTCCAAATGAGGGTATTGGACTAATTTGGTTTAAAGTCTTTCTGTCTCTAAATCTATGGCCATGTAGCCCTGCTGTACCTTCTTTGTAGCGAGGCTCAGACAAGCCAGTGTGTAGAAGACCCCTGAAAACCAACTGTAAGGCATGTGAGAACAGAGGCACTTTTATAGAATCCTTGAGAAAGACTGGAAAATTACAGAAGACAGGAGATGGCGAAGAAGCCAACATGCCCACAAAAGACCTCGAGGAGAATGAGGATCTCATCCTGTTCTGGGGAGCTGCTGCTGCCTCTGCTCCAGTTATCATCTATGAACTGGGTTCCAAAGAAAGTATTCAGTTTGATGAATGGATGGACATCCCATTAGACTGTGAGCTTTCTTGGGGCAGTCAGTTTTTTGCCTTTGTAGCCCACGCACTTAGTAGAGTGCCTGGCATGTAGTAAAACTCGATAAATACCTATTGGCTGACTGACATCCTAAATAAAGATATCAGGTCCAAAGGGAGAACTTTCTGCTTAAACAGATTAAACAGTGTTTACCCCTTTGGGATTTTGTTCTGAAACGTTGTGTTTTGGCATGAGAAACCACAGGGAAGTATGAGTTATAAGATCTAGACCTGGAAGGACATTAGAGATCATGAGTCCTACGCTCTCTTTTCCAGATGAGGAAACTGAGGCAAAGAGAGGGGAAGTGACTTGCCCAAGGTCACAGCTAGTAGATACCTGATGCAGAATTCAAACCCAAATTTTTCTATCTCTAAGTCCCTGATCCAATCTGTAATTGTACACTGCCTCTCAGTATTGTAGGATAGGGTTGTGAATACTTCTGGCTTCACTTCTTGCAATCCATTTGGCACAAGCAAAGGAGAAGGGGCCCTAAGCTGTCTTTTAAAGACAAGATTAAGTAAAAATCCCTTCTAGCTCTAGATCTCTGATCATTAGCTAAACTAAAATATTTGGTGAGTCTGCTCTCTCCAGGTATGTTTTTTCTGTGCCTGTCCACTGGGAATCTCTGGCTCTTCTTCCCCCCCACTCCCAGGGGCATGTTATTCTCTTTTTTCCTTTATGGTAGGCTGCTCCAGGCACAAAGCTTGATAGGAATACCTCTCCATTTTTCCTCCTCAATCATGACCTCCCTTGCTGTTGGGCTATCCTTGTAGTGATCCCTTCCTCCAGAGTCCATTTTCTTTTCCTTGAGGGAGGATGTGTGGGAGAAAGCAAAGAAGTTCAGGTTGTCCATTCTCTCTGTTCTATCCTTTTTTTTTTCCTCCTTGAAGTCATTTCCAGCTTTAGCTTTGCACTATTTGCAACTCATATCCAAAAGGCAAGCCTTGTTTGAGGGATTTCCATTATTGTAATTTCCAGATCTGGAAGCATTGCTGGCCCAAGGACTTGCAGGTTAACTTGTGAATTCTGTGTGGGCGACATCCCATTAATACCCCTCCATCTTTCACCCTTTTAAAAATGGACATTTCTGCATGCTGGCCAGCTCAAGCACCAAGCTTGAAAGAGACACTTTAGGGGCTCATCATGGGTGGTTGGAGCAGAGGACATCTGTGAACATTTCCAGGATTGTTTTAAAGTGGAGCAGACCTCACATAAAACAATCCTTTCTGAACAGGGAGAAGGGTCGCTGCCCATGAGCAAAACAATTTATTCCCTGTAATATGCAGCCAACTCTTAATGATTCACAGATTGATCATATTCCTTTCCTGGCCCTTTCTTCAGGGCCCAGTTTAAACCCTCTCTCCTCCATGATCCATTCCTCAACTGCAATAGCCCACATTGACCTCCACTCTGGCCTCTGGACCTCTCCATGGCTCACTGACACTTAATGATGTGCTATTCTGGATTATTAACTTTTCATATGAAATATTTGATTTTGAAATCATATGAAATCATGTGACTTAGCCCTGGAAGGAATCTTTAAAAAAATTTTTTATTTAGAATATTTTTCCATGATTTTATGATTTGTGATTCCTCCTCACCTTTTCCCTCCTCCCTCCCAGAGCTGACAAGCAATTCCACTGGGTCATACATGTATCATTGTTCAGAACCTATTTCCATGTTATTCATATTTGCAGTAGAGTGATCTTTTAACATCAACACCCCAATCATATCCCCATCTAACCACATGATCAATCATATGTTTTTCTTCCGCATTTCTGCTCCCACAGTTCTTTCTCTGGATGTGGATAGCGCTCTTTCTCACAAGTTCCTCAGAATTGTCCTGGATCATTGCATTGCTGCTGGTAGAGAAGTCCATTTCATTCGATTGTACCATAGTGTATCAGTCTCTGTGTATAAGGTTCTCCTTGTTCTGCTGCTTTCACTCTGCATCAATTCCTGGAGGTTGTTCCAGTTCACATGGAATTCCTCCAGTTCTTTATTCCTTTCAGCACAATAGTATTCCATCACCAACAGATACCACAATTTGTTCAGCCATTACCCCATCGATGGACCCTGGAAGGAATCTTAAAGATTATCTATTCCAACTAGTTCATTTAATGGAAGGTGAAACTGTTTAATCCATTGCTTAGTCTTTACCACTCTTCTGTCTTGGAATCAATACACAGAATTGTTTCCGAGATGGAAGGTATTTGGTTGTTTTTTTTTTTTTTTTTAAATGATTCGCTTGTGCGAGGTACTGGGCTTAGTAACTTTTAGAAGCCAGGCCTAAAGGAACTTGAGACTAACAATGGATGAGAAAAGAAACGTGTTCTAGTAGTTCCAAACCTTGCCCAGGTTTGACCTTCTTTGGCAGATTCTCACTGATAGGTCAGCAGAGGGTGTTCTCAGAGAGACAAGTGACCTGCTCCAGGTCACAATGATCCTGGCCCCTCCATTAGAAAGTTGGCAGAAGAAAGGTATCAATTTAGTCAGTTAGTGACTCCAATAGGTCTGATAGGGCAAGTTGGAGGTTGGAGCAAATGGAGTAGCAAACATGATCTTCGAACTCATGCGCCTATCTTATCTCTAATGAGAATGAAACCCTAAAATCCTAGGGTTTTAGAATTTGAGGGGCCAAAATGATCTTCAGAACCAACTTCTTCATTATACTGTAAGCTTATAGTTGGTGAACCAAGTTTACTTTTTCCATAGGATGATCATATTTCTTCTTAACCTTCTCTGGGGCAAAGATAAAATCGTCTACTCTTTTACATTTCCTAGAATTAGGATATTCCATTCATATCTGGTAAACCAATTTCTTGCCCATCTTTCCCTCTTTTAGTCATTTCAATATTTCTTTGTTATTGTTGTTAAGTCATCACAGTCATGTCTGACTCATCATGCCCCCATTTGGGGTTTTCTTGGCAGAGATCCTGGAGTGTTTTGCCATTTCCTTCTCCAGCTCATTTTACAGATGAGGAAACTGAGGGAAATGGGGTTAAGCAACTTGCCCAGAGTAATATTGCTAGAAAATATCTGAGACCAGATTTGAACTCGTGAAGGTGAGTCTCTCTGACTCCAGGCCCAGCATTCTGTCTACTTTCCCACCTCGCCACCCCTTCAATACTTCTTCAAAGCATTCAATCGTGGATCTAGAGATGGAAGAAACTTCTGAAACTATCTATTACTGCCCCTTTGTTTTACCAGTGGAGAAACTGAGGCTGGGAGAGGTTAGGCAACTTACCTAATGCCACAAAATCTTAACACCATCAAAGTTATCAGTTTGTCATTCAGCAAACATTTAAGCATTGAGTATTCAAAGTAGTCCTTGTCCTTGAGCAGTAGAAGACATGTGGAAGCTATATAGTGAGAAAAAAAATTATTTCAGATGTCAGTTTTATTCATTGTGGCGGCCCTAATAAAAAGTTGATAGGGGTAAGAGGTTTAAACTTTAAGTAAATTTAAGTCCTTGAAAAATAATCCAAGGACTTTGGATTGCATTTATCTCTTCTATACTTGTTATATACAAGTATACTTCTATACAGCTGAGCAGTGACTCAGTCGAAAGAGCACTAGATCTGGATCCAGGAAGACACATCTTTCTGAGTTCAAATGTGGCCTCCAACATTTACCAGCTGTGACCCAGAACAAGTCACTTCACCCTGTTTGCCTCAGTTTCCACATCTGTAAAATTAACTGGAGAGGGAAATGGCAAACCACTCAAGTATCTTTGCCAAGAAAACCCCAAATGGGGTCAAGACTTTAAAGTGACTAAATAGCAACAATAAGTATTACTCTATGATAGGGTTGCAGTGGTTGGGGCTAGTAGTACAAGGAGAGAAAAATGCAAGCACTCTCTATAATAAATCCCATCAGACTATATTGAGAGAGAGAGAGAGAGAGAGAGAGAGAGAGAGAGAGAGAGAGAGAGAGAGAGAAAGTCAGATACAACTGAAAAACGACTCAACTGACCTGAGACATTTCATTTCCCGTGAATTTAATTTAATTTACTAATTGGGCACCTACTTTGTTCAAGCCACCATGGACCATACAAAGATGAGGAAGGACAAGGAGATCAATAACTTGGATCCAAGATAGGCTGTCCTAACAGCCAAAAGAGAGGTTCACAGAAAGGGCTTGAGGGGGAAGAAGGGATCAGAGCAAGGAGACATTCCTTCCAATTGAGGGTATTCCAGAGGGTTTTGTGGAAAAGGTGGCCCTGTAGGTTTTGAAGGAAGGAAGGAAGGAAGGGTGGAATCGGAACATTTGAGGACTTGGGATGTTCATTGATTTCCCCAGCGTTGCTAAAGAGCTGAGAGCAAAGCAATGTCTTATAATGGTGTGAACAGAGCCTATGTGGAGAGGTATGAATGAACCTTCTTGGTTGCTCTCAGAGCCAGACCAGGAACATGACGCTTCTCAACCGTTCTCCTAAAGGTCAGATGTAGGTCAGAGATAATGCTCTTCGCAGCATTTTTGCTTCTCCTTTTGTGCCTCTGTTTAGACTCATCACTGCTCAAGCAGCTTCTGTGTAAACATCGGGAGTCCCTGGGATTTTCCACTGGGGCCTCATCGTTGCCAAGATTTTCTCCATTTCTTCTTCTCGCCCACCTTCATAGACCCCCCACACCATGAGCCAGGAGCCGTTGTTCTGTTCTTGCTTTCAAAGACCGTAGGCATTTTTCTCCCTGGTTTGCACAGTTTCTTTTGCAGAGAAAGTCCCTGGGAAGGAAGGCTCTGACACCCCCTAGTTCTTTAGTCATATATTAAATTGTGTACAAAGGATTGTGATTCAGAGATGCACAAACAAGGGGCCTGCATTCCTGGGACTTTCAGGCTAGAGGTGTAGATCAGCCATGGACACAACGATCCACGATACGGAGTTAAATGTGAATTGTGCTTCATTAGACATTTATAGGCCGTGTGTTCAGACCATCTCTTTGGTTATATCTTTTCATAAAGGTCAAGAGAATAATTCTGAAGTTGTCTGTGGCATTAGAAGTCAGTCATTCCACTGTTCAGCTCATTTCTGAATTTATTTGCCACCAAAAAAAAAAAAAAAGAAAGAAATCGTATTCTTGGGAATCTCTAGTACAATGAAGGAAAACCATTGAGCTCACAGTCTGGAGGATCTTGGGCCACTTTCACCCTCCAACCTCCTGCCTACTATAGGTTAAGGGCAGTACTTGAACTTTTTCAAGTTCACATGTCTCCGAGGCCAACTCTATCCACTGGGCCTTTCTACATCTTCCTCTAAAAGGCATTTCTGGGAATGGGATGTTTGGAGATGACTGATGGAGTCATGATTAGTCCCACACTCGACTCGGCCTTTTATGTAGAGAGCAGCCCCAAAGAGATAAGGGGCCTAGAGAAGAGAAGGGCTCCACACACTCTCCTTTTTATGATGTTCTTCCCAGGTGGTCTTCCAGCCTCTGCTTGAACAGATGCCAACGATGCCTTCGCTGCCTAATAAAGAAGTCCATTTGTCTGTTGAATAGCCTCTGGTAGATAGTTTACACAATCTGCCTCTCTCTAACTTCAACTCAACCCAGAACAAGTCCTTTTTTTTTCACAGAATGGGCCTCCGAATAGTTGACAATGATCCCGTCTCATCCTCGCCGTCTTCTCTGTGCTTAATGTTCGTAGCTGCTTCCCCACATCAAAAATCTGAAAACATTCGCAGAGTTCCCTGTCTTTGTCCGTGCTTCGATTCAGAAATGTTTTTCTCCGCTCAGGGCCCCAGACTGCCACCTCCCTTATTCCAGGTGTCATATACATCTCTCTGGGTCTGTTTCCTCACTTTTGAGATGAGGAGGATCTCTGGGATCCCTCGAAGGGCTGGCTCTGGGATCCGAAGCAGGGTAGGACTGGCGGCTGAGCTCTAAGGTTCCTGCCTGCAGGGTCATGTGGAGGTTTGCGCCGTGAAAACTGGTGGATTTTCACAGACAAGGCGGCAGGGAGTGGCCTCGGTGTCACTGTTTGGGACGAGTTTTCTCAACTCTTCTAGAGGAATATTCCTTCAACTTTGGCGCTCTTGACTGGCTGGGGGATGTGATAATCCAATTTAATAAACATTTAGTAAGTGACTGCTGTGGGCCAGGAGGCCTTCCGAGAGAATCCTTGGGCTCACATGCCAGGGTGCTGTTGGCCAGGAGGAGCTGGTTCCTGCCAGGATTTCTTTCTTGCTTCTTTTCTTTTAAGTCAAGGCAGAATTGGGCAAAACAACTTATCATCGGGAAGCTCGATTTTGCACTCCAGTGAGACAGACCCAGAGAGTTTTTCTTCAGCCATGGAAGTGGGTAAATTAGTGTTTATAATACCTTTCTGCTTTTTATTTTGAGGGTAAACTTGGACAGAAACAGGTCCTTTAAGAGGAAATGTTGTAGATGAACTTCTCTTCGCATCACTGGATTTTTGTTGATCTACATAGCAAGGTGAAGACCGGAAGATGCTGGATTTGCCATTCGGCCCCAGCCTCAGACCCTAGATGTATAACCAACCACAGGGGGATCATTTGATCCCTCTGCGCCTCGGATTCTTCGTCTGAGAAACACATAGATAATTATCTGAGAAGTACCTCAAAGGTGGGATTGGTATGCCACTCAAGAGAGATCATGGAGGTAGGGTTGGCCGACTTTAACACACGAATACTGTTCCAGGGGCCCTGCCTGGGGAGTATTCTTTTTTTTTTTTTTTTAACCCTTACCTTCAATCCTAGAATTAAATGGTTCCAAGTTTAGGCAATGGGAATTGAGTGACTTACCCAGGGTCACATGGCTAGGAAATATCTGAAGTCACATTTGAACCCAGGACCTCCCATGCCTGGCCCTGGCTCTTTATCCACTGAGCCACCCAGCTGCTCCCAACCTGGGGAGTATTCTTATAGGATCTGAGATCTAGAACTAGAAGGGGTCTCAGAGGCTATCATCTCCCTCATTTTACAGATGAGGAAACTGAGGTGATTAATAAGTACTTAGGAAAGGGGAAGGGAATAAATATTTTTATAGCATTCCCATGTGCCAGAAATGGGTTATGTGCTTTCACAAATCATATTCATTTGATTCTCACAACAGTCTTGTGAGGTAGGTGCTGTTATTGTAAAAACTGAGGAGAAGAGGTTAAGTTAAGGCATCAGAGCCTGGATTCAAACTCTGCTCTTCCAAACTGCCATCCCAGGGTACTTCTGGGGTGCCTCATGTTTAGTATATGTCAGATCCAGTGCTGTTCACTGAAGATCCACAGAAAGGCCAAAACACGGTCCTCGATCTCAAGCAGTTCACATTCTGCACCCTTTAAAGTGCTGAAGAGGTCCAGCAAGGGAAGGGGGATTGTCTCTGGTCACGCAGACCCAGGTGGTAAAGCCAGGGCTGGAGTCAGGAAAACCCGAGTGCCAATCTGGCCTCAGATGCTTACTAGCTGTGAGACCCTGGGCAGGTCTCTTAACCTTTTGGCCTCAGTTTCCTTACCTGAAAAATGAGGATAATAATAGCACCTACCTCCCAGGGTCCTTATGAGTCTCAATTGAGATCCTAATTGTAAAGTGCTTACCACGGTCCCTGGCACACAGTAGGTATTATTAAAATGCTAGCTACTATTATTAGTTGATCAATAATAAATTATCAAGTACCTACTATGTGCCAGACACTGTGATATGTGCTGAGAAATCAAAAACAAAATGAAAGAGACCTTGCTGGTAAGGATCTTCCATTTAATCAAGGGAGAAGATGGATAAATATGAGGGTATACAAGCAATAGCAATAGCCAGCATTTCCCTAGCACTGTGCGGCTGTTATCTCATTTGATCCTCACTCACAGTGATCCTGTCAGGCAACTGCTGTTATTGTCTGCGTATTACTGGGGAGGAAACTAGCTGAATAAGGCTAAGTGACTTGCCCAGGATCACACAACTAGTAAATATCCAGGGGAGGATTCAAACTCTGAATTTCCTGACCTCAAACCTAGTCATCTCTCCACCAAGCTAACTACTGGCCTGAGACCCAGAAGGGATTGAAGTGATTCTCTCAGGCTACCAGCTAGTGAGTGCAGAAGATAGATACAAAGCTGATGAGGCATCATTCAGTACATGAGTCAGTAACTAAAAAGGGGCACCATGGTTTGGGGGCTTGGGATCCCCAAAGTCTCCATGTGGTTTTAAGTTTTAATAGCCTAAAACTGCACGAAGACTTTGGGAGTGCCTATTTTTCAGTTTTGGAAAGCCCAGTTCCAGTTTGGCTATTCAAAACAGAGAAGCTGAGAAAATAAAATAAAATAAAATAAAATAAAATATGTGTTTCTCTTTTTAAAAAAAAAAGAAAAACTGAGACTTCTTATTGAATAAATATGCTTACTAAACACATGTGTATGTGTGAGTGCACACAAACATACACAGACACACAAATACACCCACCACCTAATTCCTAGCTTTTTAACCTCTGGGTAGCAAATATGTTATGTTATCCCAATCTGAAAGAATAAGTATACGTGATCAGATTGGCAGAGCTGATTAGATAGATAGACAGACAGACAGACAGACGGATAGATAGATAGATAGATAGATAGATAGATAGATAGATAGATAGATAGATAGATAGATAGATAAGATGGATGGATGGGTGGATGGGTGGATGGACTTATGGATAGATAGACAGATGGACAGACAGATAGATAGATGGTTAGATAGATAGACAGACAGACGGATGGATAGATAGATAGAGGGACAGATGGACAGATAGATAGATAGATAGATAGATAGATAGATAGATAGATAGATAGATGATAGATAGATAGATAGATAGATAGATAGATAGATAGATAGATAGATTAGATGGATGGATGGATGGATGGATGGGTGAATGGACTTATGGATAGATAGACAGATGGATAGACAGATGGACAGATGGATAGATAGATAGATAGATAGATAGATAGATAGATAGATAGATTTAGATAAATATGCCAGTAAATAGATGATAGGAGATAGATACAGATGGGTGATAGAACATAGGTTGGTAGGTAGATAATAGAAGATAGAAATCATAGAAGATATAGATAAATGATGGGAGATGGGGAGGGAAGTGATGATAAATAGTTGGATAGATGATAGGAGATAGATAAATGGATAGATAGACAGATGATAGGAGAAAGGTAAATAGATTATAGGACATAGATATAGAGAGATTAAGCAAGTAGATGTCAGGAGATAGAGAGAGAGGATTGATGATGAATAAGTGATAGGAGATAGATAGGGAGAGAGATAGGTGATAAAAGACAAATAGGAAGCTAGATGAAAGAAAAATAGATAGCTAAATAATAGAAAGAGAGGTAGTAGCTTGCTCCTAGCATCTATTAAACACTTCCTCTATGTCAGACCCTGTGTTGAGCTAAAATGCATGATTTCACTAATCTGCAGAATCTCTGCCCCATCTTCCAGGCGTTTTCTAACAGAGTGTGACAGGAAAGGGAGAAGTCCACTCTGAAAGCCCCAGGGAGCTCAATTTCAGCAATTACTTTGTAAAAATCTAATGAGATATGGTATACAGTTCAGCTCAGAGAATTATAGGTTTAGAGCTAGGAGAGACCTTAGAAGTCATCTGATCCAGCTGCCTCATTTCATAGATGAATGCACGGAGGCCCAGAGAGTTTCAGTGATTTGTCCAGGGGTGACTTAGCTAGCAAGTATCTAAGAGGGGATTTGAACCCAGGTCTTCCTGAATTTAAGTCCAGCTTTCTCTTTACTATACTACAATGCCTCAAAGAGGCTGAGTTTCCCATTTTCCAACCATTTAAATATAGCTCTAGCAAGCAAATCCTGGAGAGCCTTCTGAGAGCATGCTGAACCCATGAGAATGTTTCTGCATCCAAACGTGGAGGCAGGCTCCATGGTTCATGACAGAGGAGTGGGACGAAAGACTGGAGGCAGGGGCTTTCTACATGGTTTCCTAAACTCTCTAAAGATTGGAAGTTCTGATTTTAAACACATATTTCTTTACATAGGACAGCAAGTATCCAAAGTGTATCCAGATGTAATCTGGATGTTTGCAATAAATGACATAAATGCACAGTGACTTCTCATTCGACTTGGAGAGGCCTGGGCGAGCGTGCTCTGCCCTTTTCTTTAGAATTTGTTCTGCTATTGGACAGTGGGCTCCCAGGCTGGGTGGCTCAGGGGGCCAGGAGCACGTTGTATAGCACTCGGCTCTTTGCTTATGGAGAATGTCTTCAAATAGACTTGGAAAGAGGTTTATCACTAGAAACAGGTTTGATTCCCTTAAAAGGAAGTTGTTTCTTTTTTTCTTCGCTTCTCTGGAGAACTGGCTCCAAACTGGGAATTGTTATCCCATGACTCACATTCGAGCGAGAGGCCACAAACTAAGCTTGGAGAGGATCGTAATGACACCAACCCCAACGAACCAGCTTCTAAAAAGGAAACACTCAAACGTGACTGATTGCCTTTTTGCTTTCTTCAGTCAGAGATGAAAGTGAAAGATGATGATGGTTTTTTTCTGTTCTTAAAAATAGCCACCCATTGGAGCCCAGGACCTGGGCTTTTGCTCTGTGTATCTCATCTGGGCAGGATGCCAGCAGGCCAACGGGCAGTCGTTTGAGATAATGGGAACTTCGGCACCAAGGGGGCGGGAGAGTCCATGGGTGCCTGACACAGTTTGCAGTAAGAAAGCCCTGAACCTATTTTTAGCCTTTGAGAGCTGGCAGGTACAACCATCATCCAACCAGTCTCCACATCCTGTCGATGGCTCTGTAGTAATGTTGCTCCCATCCACCCCCTCACTCTACTCTCACTGCCCCCCCAATCTGTTTCAAGCTCTTGGGAGCTCTCCCCCACTATTTAAAGAGCCTCTGGACCATTTTCTCTACTGATTCTAGCTGCCCCCTATAGTATGTTTTTGAGGGGTTGCTTCTAATAGCTGTGTGACCCTGGGCATGTTGCTAACCTCAGGGTATCTCAGTTTCTTTATCTATCAAAAAAGGAGATTGGACTAGATGCCCTTTCCAGCTCCAAAACTCTGATCCTTTGAAGATATCAGTCCCTCCTAAAGAGCATCTTGATAGTTCAGTGGATTGAGAGGCCAGAGATGGGAAGTCCTAGGTTCAAAGCTGGCCTCAGACACTTCTAGCTGTGTGACCTTGGGCAAGTCACTTAACCCCCATTGCCTAGCCCTTACTACTCTTCTGCCTTGGAAGCTAAGGCATAAGGTAAGGGTTTTTTAAAAAAATACCTCCTTAACCATCCCCAGGGCCCACTCAAGGCCAAGCTTCACCTGGTAGTTAAGGTCATCCTTAGTCATTCAAGCTTTGAGTATGTGAATAGTAAGACAACGGTTGTATTTCATACAAAGGGGATGCTATAGTGGAAAAATCACACTAACATTGGTATTCACCCATTTCTATCTTCTAGGTCTCCATTTTCTCCTCTTTAAAATCAGATGATCTTTAAGGTATTTTCTATCTTCCAAATCTGTGTTACCGAGAAATAATGCTTGGCACAAATAATCTAGGAAATCACCAGGTACTTGTCTTGTCTTGGAGTGTGAGCTCAGAGAATTCTATGACACAACACTTTGGAAGAGAGGAAAGTAGCTCACTTCCAAAGGTCTGCTTCGATGCCAACATTATTGAGCCATTACCAACATCTCTTCCAGTTTTGGTGAAACTTGAGAGAAGATACTGATCAAGAACTACATGACAAGTCTGGGATGGACTTTTCCAGATTAATTAAAGCTGAAGACTGGTATGATTTTGCTGATCTGGAGTTAAGGCTTAGAAATTTTAATGATACACACATATACAAATGGGAAGGTAGCATGATGCAGCAGCTACTATTTCTCTTTATTTGGCAACAAGACAACTCTTTGTTCACTGTTTCCTGGGTGATTTTGGCCTCCTTGTTTTTTTTTCACACCCATTAAACTTCTGCAGTCCACACTCATATCTTTTCCTTTATCCATTTCCCATATTTGGGTAGCAATAACTTGCTTGAATAGGTCAGGCTATAACTGTTGAAACTGAGCATCATATCTTCTCTTCTTTATTCTGTCTTCCTACTTAGGGTCAGTTTTTGTCTTTGCTCAAATAAGTTAGTAGTCATAAACAACTGATTCTCAAATGGTTCTGATGGTAGTAACCAGCCCTTTCTGTCTATTCTGATATAATCAATTTCCCTGAGGGAAGGGGTAGGCAGATGTTCAGTCATTATCCTATTCATTGCTTGCTGATCTTTCCACAGAAAGTATTCACGACACATAGGCATGGGAAAGGCTTCTGTATAGTCTACAAATAATTTCTTTCTTAATTCCAAATGGTTTGTTTCGACTTTTTTTTTGAGGGGTGCCATGTCTTCTATACTCACCTTTGCATTGAAGTCATGGAGTATTGAGGTATAATTGACCTACCTCATCATCCTCTATAGTAGATATTTGTGCACAAGTAGAAACAATCATAACGTGAACTATTTTTGCTTATGTTTGTTCTAATTACTGTAAGTCGAGATGGCCAAAGGACCCATAACATAGTCTTACCTGTAGTCTTTGGGTACCCAATAAAACTGATTAAACAAAATCTCCACATAGAATTTTGGAGCCATCCTTATATTTGGCTCCAGTTTCCTTATGAATGCCCATACTGATAAGGACTCCATTCTTTTGGGAGTTTATTAACTCATTGATTGTTGAATGATGACTTCCCATGTAGAATACCAGTTCTTAAATTAATGTTGATAGATGGTCTAAAAAATTCTCCTATCTCTCTTCGTTCACTCCTTCACAGTCACTATCAAAGCTGAAGTGGACCTGAATAACACTAAGAACCATTTTTATGTAAAGTAAATATTCCAGTCTAATGCTCTATTGTGGTTTAATAGTTTCTTGAAAGCTGTGACAGAGAAGTATCTTTCAGACAGCTGACTCTATCAGCGTGGAAAGGTTTCAAAAGTGGTCCAGCAACAGACCCTGTCTACTACCCGAGGACAGTAGATAAGTACAGACAGCCTTTGTCATTTAGTTGTTTTTCAGTAGTATCCAACTCTTTGTGACCCTATTTGTGGTCTTCTTGGCAAAAATACTGGAATGGTTTGCCATTTCCTTCTCTGGCTCATTTTACAAAATAGGAAACTGAGACAAACAGGACTAAGTGACTTGCCCAGGGCCACGCAGCTAGTAAATGTCAGAAGTCACCTTTAAACTTAAGAAGATGAGTCTCCCTGACTCTTGGCATAACACGTTTTTCACTGTGTCATCTAATTGCCCATAACTATAGCCTAGATAAGTACAGAAAATACTTTATGAGTAGATAGCAAGGCGACAGAATCTCAAGATGTGGCAACCTATCTCTTAGTTCTTCTTTATTCACCCATATTAGCTATCAAGTCTTGCTGATTCGAGTACCTCTAAAAACCACCATCTTCTTTCCATTCACTCTAATTCAAGTCCTTGGCACCTATTGAATGGTTTTATCCTTTATCACTTGCCTCTACGTTCCCATTATTCCTATTTGAGCAACTATTTCCTCCTTATGGGTTAAAATCAATGAGATCCAGAATTTATTTCACAGGGACATAAATGTGTGATCTAGAAGGGACTCTGGGGGAAGACCTTCAGGCCTTTCATTTTACAGGTGAAGAAACTGAGGCTCAGGGAAGTTAAGTGACTTATCTGCAGTTGAACAGGTAGTAAGTGCTAGAGGCAGGACTCCCACTGGCATTTTGTTTCCTTTCTGTTGCTTCCTCTACCTTTTGAAGAACGAAATGATCATGAAGGCCTGCCAAGAATTCAGCAGTTGCCCTGCTTTGGGCAGAGAGTTCTAAAAAACATGTGCAAAGAACTCCCCAATTAAGCAAGCAAGTAAACATATATTAAACACTTATTCTATGTCAGGTCCTGTGCTACGTGCTGGGGATACAAAGACAACTAATCTGCTGCTTTCCTGTCATGTTTGTAATCAGTTGCCCAAACCATTCATCCATGTGATTACGATCATGTGCAAAGGCTCCTGAGAGAGCAAGTTTCCAGAGGTTCAGAGGAAGGCTAGACAAGAGCCAGTGGCCTCATATTTTGTCGGGGAAATTGGTTCAAGAGGGATGAGAGGCTCCTAAGGAGGATGTTCTGAAGACACGATGAAAGATGATTCTAATCTGTTTAAGTGGATCGATGTGCCTACAAAGGAAAGTGATGGACCAACTGCGATTTCAAATAGTATGTGTAAAGGGGATGGAAGCAGGGGAAGGTAGCGGAGGAGGATGCACAACTGGAATATGATCCTTTCAGAAGAGTCAAAGGAGTCTTCAGGCTCAGGAGGAGCTGAGGCTAGAGATGGATGCTGGAGAAGGTCCAATGACAAGGATTTCTTTTGTTTTTAACTATGTAGGGGAAGGGAGCAAGGTCAAAGACAGGATTAAAAAGCAACAGCTTGTAGTGGAGGGGAGAATGATTATGGGAACAAAGGAGAGGCAGAGATCCCAGAGATCTGGGTTCAAGTCTCACCTCAGACATACACTGGCTATTTGGCCCAGGGTTGATCAGTTAATAATTACAGGGAATATTTGTTTAGCAGTTTTAGGTTTGTGAACATTATCTCATTTTATGCCGATCCTGACAGCAATGGTGTGCTAGAGACAGCCCTTGCTGCCTCTAGAGAGTTGGTAGTTAAATTGTCAGTATCATCATTTACACTTTGGAAACGGGAGAATCAAAGGTTTGATTTATCTTGTGTTTACTGTCCAGACTTAGGAAGCGATGAAAAAAAATATTGAAAGGGCAGATTAAAGAGGCAGCTAGGTGACTTAAGTGACTAGAACCAGGCCTAGAGTTGGGAGGTCCTAGCTTCAAATCTAGCCTCAGACACTTCCTAGCTATGTGACCCTGGGCAAGTCACTTAACCCTTACAACTCTTCTACTTTGGAACCAATACACAATATTGATTCTTAGGTGGAAGGTAAGGGAGAGAGACAGACAGATAGACAGACAGAGAGAGAGAGAGAGAGAGAGAGAGAGAGAGAGAGAGAGAGAGAGAGAGAGAGAGAGAAAGTGAGAGCACAGATTACACTTAAAAGTGGGTCATGCATATTTTTTGTCCTAGAAAGCCAGTTGATAAACATTTTACCAACACTCCATTCCCCCCCCCCCCAGCCCCAGGTAGCTCCTATTATCAGCTCAGTTTCACAGAAGAGGAATCTAAGGCTGAAAAAGGAAAAATAACTTTCCCAGTCACACAGCTAGGAAGTATCTGAGGCCAGATTTAAACTCAGGTCTTCCTAACTCCAGGCTTAGTGCTTTATCCATTGTGGCACCTATATATGCCTGTTCCTAATATAACCTCTCAGCTCTCTGGACAATAATCGTAGATTCTGTGTTGCAGAGAACATGATGTCCTGCATTATTAATAAAGGATATTTCTGATATCAAATGAAATCTCACCTCCTGTCCCTATCCTATAAGAAGGACTATTCTGCTCAACTTCATTTTGTTTCTTAAAGAGATTGAAAAGAGGAGAATGTTCCAGTGGTTAGAGCACCAAGTTTGGAGTCGGAAGAGCTGAATTCAAGACCTGTCCGTCTTCCTTGGGACCATTTCTTCCAAGTCGAAAGCTGTGGCCTCAGGATGCCATAGTCTTCCAGATGTGGAAGGCTAGAGAGCAGAAACCCAGGATCAGTGAGATCACCGAGGGCTAAATCAGCTGTAATAAGAGAGCAGGATCCTGGCTGCTTTCGGGGAGGGGATGTCATCAGCTCTGGGAGGGCTCTTTTGAAGTGGGAGTTCCAAGGTGGGAGTGACAGTGAAGGATAGTAACCACCTGAAAGTACCCCAGAGTTGGAATCTAGGAAGGCAGGTATTCAGATGGTAATACTAGGGATTGGGAAGAGTTGCTAAGCAAGTCGGTTTGACTACTGAACTTGGAGTCAGGACCACATGGGTTCGAGTTTTGCCTACTTAGCTATGCCATCCTGGAAAATTGCATGACCATTCTGCGTCCTGTGTGTAAAATCAGGTGAATCAATTCAATAGCCTCAGAAAGGCCTTTCCAAGTCAAAAATCCATGATCCTATGATGCTATGGGAAGGATGTTTGGGAAGGGGCTAGAAGAAGGGTTAATAATCATTAATCTAAAAATGATCATGATAGAAAAACAAAAAGCATCAAAAAACTTTGAAAAACACAAATTACACATTCTTAATGGAATAATAAAGTGAATGCATAATCCTAATGGCTGAGCACCATCCAGAATTTGTAACTTCCAAAAGCCAGGGTCCAATTAATTTCCATAGATGGCTCTCTTTCTCACTAGAACATGCTGAGAGATCATCCTCTGGAAAGTCTCCATCTCTGTGCTTGGGGAAACATGTGAAATCTTCCTCGAGGCATGCAGACTCCTGGAGGAAGGGTATACTCATGACAGACAAGCTCGGTCTTTGTACACATGTCTCTGCACCCTGCCACTGGGCTTTGCCTTTGGTGAGTGAGTGTCTCCCACGCACACGAAGCCCCTGGATACCGGCTCCTCCATTTTGATCTCTGACCTGCCGACAGATGGGTAGAATCCAATGACTCCATTGATTACAGCTGTGTTGAGGCATACATTACGTAAAGGTTCGAACTATTGCAGCTGAGATCGGCATTCGTTGAATGCTTAAAAAAACAACAACCAGGACCCCTTCTTGTTGCCACATGAGCTGAGTTCATTTCGTGTGCACCAACAGGGATGTCAGACCCTTTTTAGGGCATGGATTCCTTGAGGAGATACTGCACATGGAAAACCTAGATACAAGGTCGTCGAATCCTGGAATTCTCGATCATGGATTCAGAATTGGACGGGACCTTAGAGGTCATCTAGTTCATAGGTGTCAAACTCTGGTGGAGCCCACAAAACTCCCCAGTGTGCCCAGAACCAAATATAATTGGGAAATGTCTAGCAAAATAAATACATAAAAATACAATACAGTGTGTTGTGTTATGTGCAATACAATAAAAATACAATGTTAATTTGTGGCTTTCTAGGTGGATATGTGGCCTCTGGGATCCATTTCTTTTTGAGGAACAGTCCTCCTTTAGTCCAACCCTCTTATTTACAGTGGAGGAAACTGAGGCTCAACGACTTGCCTGGCATTGAACAGGTAATAAATAGCAGAGGCGGACTTCAAACCCAGGACTTCAGATCCTTAAGTCCCTGACTTTCTACAGATTAGTTGAATGAGTTTCCTACATATCTGCAGGAAATGTGCAGAGACCAACCACTTGGAGTACAAAATGGCTTTCCCAGTCACCTCCTAGATCTCCTTCATAACTCTCATCTCCGATTGCTTTTTGCCTCTCCTAAGCCTCTCGTGTCCAATCTATTAGCTCTTCTACCTCCAAACAACTTCCAACTGTCTCTGCCTTTCCTAATTGTCACTGATACCATCTTAGAACAGGCCCCCAATTGTTTCCTGCCTTGACTAGGGCAATAATTTCCTAACCTTCATGTGTTTTCAGAATAATCTTTGTTATATATAGATGTGGTCATGTTTCTCCACAAGAACCTTCAGTGGCTCCCTATTGCAAATATGGATAAATTGGGCACTATGCTAAGCAATAGATAAAATGTCACCTTTTCTGCTTGACATCCCATTCATTTCAATCCAACAAGTGTCGATTATGTATAAATTATTGATGAATAAGCCCTAGATCTGGATGGACACGAGCAATCAGTCAGCAAACATTTATTAGATGGGTGCAAGGTTCCTGCCAGACACCATGCTAGGTAATGGGGATGTGAAGAAAAAATTAAGCAGTACCTGCTGCAAGGAGTTCATGTTCTGTAGGGAAAAGTATCATGGTCTCATAATAGAAATATGAAATATGGAAAACTCATTTTTGGAGGGAGGAGGACTGGCCCTTGGAGGCCACAGAAAAGGATCTTGAAGGATTGAGTAGTTCCATGATTTTTGCAATTGGATAGGCATGAGAGTTCCAGCCATGCTCGGCAGACCAGTATTATTCTCACTGAAACCTGGAGAAAGGCCTTCTGGAATAAAGTCGGTCTTTATCTGCAGCTAGGCAACATAGTAGATAGGGTACAAGATGTGGAGTCAGGAGAACGTGAGTTCAAATCCTGCCTCACATGCTTCCTGTCTGTATGATCCTGGGCAAGTCACTTAATCTCTGTTTGCCTCAGTTTTCTTATCTGTAAAATGGGGATAATAATAGCACCTCTCCTCCTGCCCCCCACTGCCTTCCCAGTGTTGTTGTGGGAGATCAACTGAGATCATATTTGTAAAATGCTATATAAATGCTGGCCATTCTAGAATTGATGGAATTGAAGATAATTGGGCACTGGGTTCCCTTTCATTCCAAGACTGTTCTGGGGCTGAGACCTTATATCATTCCTGTAGCTGCTGGCAAGATGATTCAGGGTTTTTTTAGGACTTCCTATCGTGGACAAAAGCTTCAAATTCTCCACAAATAATTCTTTATTTTTTGTTTTGTCATTTTATTGATAATTGTTGTAGTTGGTGGAAATGTGGTATGCGAGCTGGCCTTGGGACTAGGAAGACTTCAGTTCAAGTCTTGCCCCTGACACATACTGGTGACATAGCCCAGGGCACTCAGGAAGGAAGGAAACAATCACTGACTGAGTCCCTACTCTGTGTCAGGCGGTGATCAAATGCAAGATGAGTAAAGATGGTCCCTGTCATGGAGGAAGACAATACCCAAAAGGAGCTGAAGAGCAGAAATAGGTGGAAAGTAAAGTTCCCAGTAAATGAAGGCAGCCTGTGGATGCCTCAGGATGCAGGAAAAAGGGGAAGTCCTCACAGGGTGAAAGTGGTGGTTGTTCCCAGTGAACAAGGCTGCAGGCACTAAGGAAAGAAAGAAGAAAGAGAGCAGAGAGGCAGGCAGACACAGAGAGAGATGGGTGATTGGTTGAATGGATGAATGAATAGATAGACAGATGACAAGATAGGCAAAAGAGATTGATAGGTGGATGGATAGCAGATAAATAAATTGATAGATACACATATGAATGAATGAATGAATGAATGAATGAATGAATGAA
>NC_058135.1:11288356-11329717 GCF_016433145.1 Gracilinanus agilis | reverse complement strand
AGAGACAGAGACAGAGACAGAGACAGAGACAGAGACAGAGACAGAGACAGAGACAGAGACAGAGACAGAGAGACAGAGAGAGAAAGAGGGAGACAGAAAGAGAATGCATGTAACCATGTGGGACTATGTAAGTGTTATTGTGTGAGTGTGTGTGTAATGTGAAATCAGATTGCTACCACATCAGTCTCTAATTATGAACTGTTCTCTTTAGCAAGAGGCATCTTCACTCATTTCCTAAAGAATTTCTCATTGTTTCAAATGTCCAAATAGAATGACTCAGTAGTTTAGAACCGTGTAGAAAACTAAGGTCCTAGCTCCATGTTGATAAGCTTATTGTACTCGAATCCTTTCAAACACTCGTGGTGCCATCAGCATGGCAGCCATCATTACCAAGAAATAATGGGTGGTAGAACAAAGATCCCTAGGTTTGGAGTCAGAAGTCTGGACTTCTCTTGATAGCTTCTCTATTTATAGCTGTATGACCTTGGGCAAATTTTTTGACCTCTGAGCCTCCATTTCTTCAAATATAAAGTGAGGATAATGATATTTCCATTGCTAGTTTCACAGAATCATTCAAAGAGGTATAACGGTGTGTGTGTGTGTGTGTGTGTGTGTATGTATATATATATATATATAAGGTATGCCCCTTAGGGAATAACCTCAGCCACAAGGAACCCTAACTTTGGACTCAAATGGAATGGGTTCTGTCTTCAGTGAGCCTTTTTCTTCCTACACTATCAATGTACTTTCTGGATCATTGCCTCAACCCTGGAGTCCTGGGGAAAATTGCTTAGATAAACTTTAGGGGTGGCTCATATCTAGGGTCCCTTCTAGGAAAGGTACTGCCTTTCAGAACTCCTCTAATAACTTTTTTCCAGTTATATTACTAAAATTATTCCTATCAAAAAGGGGCAGCACCCTACACACAGATAAATGCGTTTGGTAACCATGGTCACAAAACAAACAGAGAACTAAAATGCTTTGGTTGCCCTCCTTCTTTAAACTGAAAGTCATACTTAATTTTAGTGAGGACAAATGACTCTGATTCAGGGATAGGCAAAAGTATAATGGGCTAAGTGTATTTCCTTGAAAAATGCCACATTTTATATCAAGTGTTCTTAAGGTTATTCTGTTGAGATGGGTTTTACATAGAGACCAACAGACATCTAATACTTTATCATTCTCCCTAGAACTGGGTCTGTTAAATATATTTGCAGTATATGAATAAGTCACAAGTGGGTAAATGAGTCAAAATTTGTATGATAATCAATGAAGGCAAAATAAATGGGGTGATGCCTTTAGGCTATTTCCCCCCATAAACACTGAATCAATCAAAATAAAATAAGTAAAAACTAAGAACTCTTGCCATCACATGACTGTTTGGAACTATTTGTCCCTTGACCAATACATTTTTCCTCTTTGTTTACAGAGGTTTATCTAGTCACAGCCTATTTGTTCAACCAATATTTTCCCCCTTGTGTTTACAGAAGTTTTTCTAGTAAGATAAGCTGTGCATACTTTGTATAAACTATATAAACACAGTATTGGGCTGCACAGTATTGGGAGTAATCACTGGTATTTGCCTCTTTGGGTAGTTAATGTGTAAAGCCTACTTTTAAGAAAGATGGGATCAGGCTTGCACTTGAGAGGAATCTGGAAAAATGCTTCTCCAGTCATTCATCCCATGCTGTGAAGCCATAGTTCCAACCACTAGTCATAGATCTTCTCTGCCTTTGCTGCTTTCTCATTTTGCAGGCAGTTATGTTAGCAGATGACTTTCCACCATTACATGAGCAGAGTACAAGCTTTCTGTTCTTAAATGACCCAACTATTGTTGTCCCGAGTTCAATAATGGAAATGATAAAATGAGATCATCTATGTAAAACTTAAAGCACTATTTAATTATCGGTTTTATTATGATGAGTACTGTTATTGTGACTACAGTGGCCAGAAATGTTCTTCCTCTTCCTCTTCAGTGATCCTCTCACTTCCTATTCCTTTATTTCCAAGCCTTTGTAGTAACATCTTTGACTCATGTTAAATATTGCATTTGCATCTGAGCTGCTCTGACTCCTTGGATCACCTTGAAATTTTGACTTTTTCTTCCAGGCCCATGAGCCCCAGGACATTCCTGAACGTGAGCTCAATCGAAT
Organism: Gracilinanus agilis; assembly: GCF_016433145.1. NCBI lineage: Eukaryota > Metazoa > Chordata > Mammalia > Didelphimorphia > Didelphidae > Gracilinanus > Gracilinanus agilis. The sequence goes on along the minus strand of NC_058135.1, from coordinate 11,327,564 downwards.
TAAAATATAGTTTCTATCTGATTTTAATACATTGCTGTATTCATAAAAAAAATACATAAACATGTGTGATTTTCTAAGTTAATTTGTGGACCACAGGAATTCTTGTTTGTTTTTTAAACTCTTGCCTTCTGTCTTAGAATTGATATGAAGGAGCAATTCCAAGGCAGAAGAATGGGAAGAGGTAGGCAATGGGGGTTAAGTGACTTGCCTAGGGTCACCCAGCTAGGAAGTGTCTGAGACCATATTTGAACACAGAACCTCCTGTCTCCAGGCCTGGTTCTCTATCCACAAAGTCAACTCTCTTCTTCTCCCATAGAGATTCTTATGTACAGTCTATTGTTCAGTCTTTTTTGGTCATGTCTAACTTTTGATAACCCCATTTGGAGTTTTCTAGGCAAAGACACTGGAGGGGGTTGCCATGTCCTTCTCCAGCTCATTTTACAGATGAGGAAACTAAGGCTAATAGGATTAAGTGATTTGCCCAGGGTCACACAAGTAATTGAGACCAGATATAAACTTGGGTCTTTCTGATTCCAAACCTAGCACTCTATTCATTGTACCACCTTACTGTCCAATCAAAAGCTCTTCAAAATAGGCAAGTCCCAATGAGTGAAATGAATCTTGTGATGTGTTTTTTTGCATTCAAATTGACATTATTCAAAATAATAATTATGAAAAATATAGTCATTGGATGTTCCAGCTCAATGGTGATAGACAGTGTGAATTCAAATAATGTGATCCCTTTGTGGAACTGAGAATTTAATGGGGCTTTCTCCAGTTGCTTCTGCCATGGTGGTATTTAACACCTAGCTGTAGGGGTATTTCTTGATAGTTCCACCTTTTCTTTTGTGGTTATTATTGTTATGTGTGTATGCTATATATGTGTATATATATATATATACATATATAGGTCCTGAAAATTTTTTTATTGAAAATAAAATGTTTTTACAATTCCAACACTCCAGTAGACTGTGCTTGTTTATAAAACAGCAGCTTTGGGCAATGACTGTGCTGATATAAAACAGTATAATAGATTTGCTATAAAGGTTCATGCCATCAAACTCCAGAAAGACTTTTTTGGAATTCCAGTCTAAGAATACCCATTTCCTTTTTTAAATGATGTGAAATACCGGTACTTTTTGGCTGTCCCTTTAATTATAGGTATAATTTCTTCAAGTAGAGATTCTTTGTAATCTCAGGGTGTTCTTCTTTTGCACCATCAGAAGAAACAAAACTATCAATTTGCAGAAGATATGAGAGTTGACTTAGAAAACAAGTATCAAGACATAAAAAACCACAGCAATCATAAACTTTTATGTATATTACCAACAGAACCTCAGAGAAAGAGTTAGAGAAAGAAATTTCCTTCAAAATGACTGGAATATGGCCAAAATATCTGGAAGTATGTCTACAAAGAGAAACATAGCAATTATATGAAAACAACTGTAAAATATTATTTACACATATAAAGACAAATAATTATAGTGAGACTTAATTGTTCTTGGTTGGGTCATACCAAAATAATAAGAAAGATAATACTACCTAAACTAATTTATAGATTCAGCATCATACCAACCACCAACCAAAGAGTATGGCTTAACTATCTTTTCTTTCCTGTAGTCCACCTATTTGTTTGATTAACCTTCACTTATAACTCCCTATTTAAAAATGCTTATTGATATCTTTTGTATTTATGTCATCTACATTTCCTAATGTATCATCCCTTTCTTTTCTCTGCTAGAAGATCATCCCTTAAAAGAATATTTTTCAAGAAGGGAAAAATAGTTGAGTAAAATTAACACTTTAAAAAATTAGAGCACTCTATCTTTCCCAAGATAGACTCCCACTTCTGAAAAGAAGAGAGGGAGATGTCTTCTCTTATTCTTTTTTTGGATCCAGGCTTGCTCATTGTAATCTCATTGCAGCTATTTGATTATTCATTTCTTCTCTGTTGTAGTAATCATTGTGTTTTTAGCCACTTAGTTAATCATTTAGTTTTTTAATGATCATTGTATTTTTCTTGGTCCTGCTTACTCCACTTTGCATTAGTTCATAAAAATCCTCCTGTGTTTTTCTTTCTTGACCATAATCATTGTTTCTTACACTTTGGTTAGCCATCCCCAGCAGATAAATTTCTACTCTTTCTAATTCTTGGCTCCTTCCCAAAGTGCTGTTACAAATATTTAGGTATGTAGGGAGCCTTTCTTTTTTCTTTGGTGTCTTTGGGTTATATAAATAGCAATGGAATCTCTGGATTAAGCAGCATGAACACTCTTGTCACTTTTTTAGCATAATTTCAAATTGCAGTTCCACAAAGAGTGTGGTAATGTGTACATCTTTCTGGGCCTCTAGTAATGACTCTTCCCATCTTTTGTCATCTCTTGTAGCACATGCATTAAAGAAATATTCTTTCTCTTTCTCTTTACTCCTTCTCATCAGTCTCCCAGATGATCTAGCATTATAAATTTCTTTTTTTAAAAGAGATTCTTCTCTCCAAACTCTACTTTAAAAAAAGAGTGATCTCTATATTAAGTGTTAAAAGTTGTAATACAATAGATATAACACTTTTATATCATATTGATATTGAGTCATTCTATACTCTTTCTTTGCATTTGGAAGAGGCCAAAATATTACATTGGAAGTCTGAGTGCTCTCATCCCATCTTGTGACTTGCTCACTGTGACCTTGGACAAGTCACTTACCTTCTGAGGGTTTCACTTTCACCATTTGGAAAATGAGCAGGGAGTTAGACTAGATGACCTTTAGGGTCCCTTCCAGCTCTGAATCCATGACCTGTGTCATAAGAAGGGAAGAATATGAGGAATTCAGAGAATTTTCCTGGGGCAATTTTTTTTCAACTGGTGAAGAGTGAAAGAAGCAAAACCAAAGAACGTTCTAAAAGATGAGCTGAACAATGTAAATGACAAGGACACAGAGAGGAAGCCAAAGTCTGCATGATTGGAAAACCAAATGATGGTCCTGGAGAACTGATAGCATGATGGCCCTCCCTTCTCATGACAGAGAGGGCAGGGCAGAATGGTGGATACATTATCAGGTTAGGCCATTGTATTGGGTGTGGTTACTGAAGTTTTCTCCTTCATTTTAAGCATTGGTTAAATGACAGAGGTTGGGGGAAAAGGAACATAGATTATTTTCAAAATGACAGGTATCAACAGTCCTTATGAAAACAAACACAAAAAGGAATATTACCAAGAAGCAGCTAGGGGCCTTAGATAGAGAACCAGACCTCTAGATGGGAGGTCCTGGGTTCAGATTTGACCTCAGACACTAGCTGTGTGACCCTGAGCAAGTCACTTAACAGCCATTGCCTAGCTCTTACTGCTTATATATATAGTATTGATTCTTATAAGGAAAGTAAGGTTAAAAAAAAAGAATGATGCCTAGAACCATTCTACTCAAGGGTAGAGGAGGCAGACATGGCAAGACCGAGCATTTATTTTCAGCTGTATAAAAATAGAAATATTGTGTAAAATTATCATCAGGTGAGGGTGTGTAATAGTACATATCAATAGGAGCATGTGACTCAAAGGGAAGGTCATTCATCAGGGTGCCTCCTCACCCACTCTCCAGGCCCTAGAGGTAGCCCCTGCCATATCATGTCCCACTCCTTGACCTCCTTTTTGGCCCAAGGAGTCCTGCCCAAGAGAGAGCAAGGTGCTGAGGCCCTCAGGTCTGCAGCTCTCTCCTTCCCACCAACTCACTGTTTTATTTTTAAACTTGAATAAACTGAAAGTCATTTTTGTAAGAGGAACCCTGGGTAATAGCAGAGCACATAGAACAATCTTCAGGGCAGGGCAAAGAGCCCAGGAAAATGGGTTGGAATTGGAACCAGTTTCTTGCTTTCCTGTAATCTCAGAGTCTTAGAGCTGGGATCATTGATATAGAGCTGGAAGGGATTCCAGAGGTCAGCATATCCAGTCTTTTCATTTTACAAATGAGGAAACTGAGACCTGGAGAAAAAGATGACTTGCCTTAAGTCACACAAGTAGAAAGTAGAGGACGTGAGGTCATTGTTTAGACCTAGAAAGGCCTTTAAGGGAAGTGAAGGCCTCAAAGACTTGAGCAACTTGCCCCAAGTTACAGTTGTGGTCAGAAGCAGAGACAGGATCCACGGCCAGAGCTCCCTGAAAGCAGATCCCTGTATATTGCACTATACCCAGCTTCCTCTTGGTATGGGTTTGGTATGTGCTGTCTTTGTATTGCATTTGTGTGTGCACCCATGTGTATGTATGTTGAGAACACTCCACAAAGCACAAGGAAAGGTTATTAAGATGTGCTGAGAGTAGCCTTCTTCATCAACACAAACCCAGCCAAGAGGGGCCACCATTGGCACTCTCTGCTCAAAGGTAGTACAGTTTCAGAGACAGAGACAGAGACAGAAACAAGCAGAGAGAGAGAAAGAGAGAGAGAGAGAGAGAGAGAGAGAGAGAGAGAGAGAGAGTTTTGCTTTCTCCAAATTCTTTCTCTCCCAAAGCTTTATAACTGAGTCATTAGACATAGCCCAGTGATAACCAGTTCTATGTGGAGAACTGTCTTGCCCCATTCCCACCCCTGTCCTCAATAAAGCACCAAAATATATGCCCTCTACATTATTTATTTTGTTCTTTCTGACCAGTAGGGAGTAAACTCCTGTTTTTGTCTCTGTATCCCCACTGTAGACCTGGTAGTGTCCAGGCCATATAAAGTGCTTAATGCATGCTAGGCGAATTGAATTGAGTTGAACCAACATAAGTTTGAGGGAAAGATTTGGTTGAGTTGAGCCATAAAGAAGAGCCAGACTACACTGCAGATTCTTTCTGAAATGTTGCCTGGAGGGAACCTGATTTAGACAGTAGGATACACATTCAAACCATTCTGTTTTCTGATGTGGGGGAAGAGATGGGAAGGCAGCATTCAATTCAACTCAAAAAGTTTGTCTGAAGCACTCACTATGTGTTGGGCACAGAGGTAGGCAGTGGGGATACTAGGTAAAAACTAAACAAGCCTCCTGGAGCTTACCTTCTATTTGGAGCATACAACATTCTCAGACAAATTTAATACAATGAAAGGAGGCAAAAGAGATCAAATAAAGGAATAGTTGATGAAGGAAAGAGTGCCAATATCTTTGGGAAGCTGGTAGCAGTTGAGCCTGGAAGGAATCTCAGGATTCAGAAAGGAATAGATGAAGAACGGATTAAGTTTTATCACACAGTGGATAGAGCTCTGGTTCTAGAATCATGAAAAGCTCAGAGCTCTGGTTCTAGAATCATGAAAAGCTCAGTTCTAATGTGACCACAGATACCTACTAGCTTTATAATCCTAAACAAGTCACTTCATCTCAGTCTGCCTCAGTTTCCTCAATTGTGAAATGGGAATAATAATGGTACCTACTTTCCAGGGTTGTTGTGAGGATCAAATGAGAGAATACTTGTAAAGTGCTTAGCACAGTGCTTGGCACTGTAAGAAGGAAAATTATGAGACTGACCATAAATTAATAATTTTATTAAGCAAAACATAGTAGGGGGAAAAGATGGGGGGGAATATATATATATATGTAGATATAGATAGATATAGATACATAGATACATAGATAGATTTTTTCCTTATTGCTCCATTTAGCTTGCTATTCTGTGGCTGCCATTAGGGCCCCCTAGGCATGCTCAGAGGGAAGTCCAGCCAGCAGCAAAGACAGAAGAGAAGAGAGCAAAATCCAATCTTGCCTCAGTTTATCAAACCTTTCTTCCACCCACTAACTCTCACACATCACATCTTGGGAGCCAACTATGGCTTTCTATTTTGCCTGGGCCACTAGGGAGGGGATGCAGACCAGGTGGCAGGGCAGGGGACATCACTCTGCCCCTTATCTCCTGCTCTCTTGACTCTATTGCTGGCTTTTTCCAGCTGCCATTCTATCCTTGTGACTCAATTCACCCAGTGATTTCCTTCACACAATTAAGTTCAGGCTCACTGCAGGTAGTCAACAGGAGTTGAGGTCATCTGCAGTTCCCCAGAAAGGGGGAGTGAGTAAATCTCCTTCATGCAGCACAGAGTAGAGGTTGTACAAATGCTTATTCTTTTCCCCTATTACAAGCATTGTAATGGTTTGTGTGATCAGTAGAAGTGAGGAATAGGCAATGTTTGGCTGAAGAAGAAAATTAGCTTTTCTCTCATTCTGGCCACCATCTTGGTTTGGGAAAAATCACTTTGTTTCAAATGCCTCCCTTACAGTATCACATTCTCTCTTTCTCACACCCTGGTTCTCATATTGTACAAGTACAAGTAGGGAGTCCCTGGAACCTGCTGAAGGATACAACGAGGTGGAGGGGGAAAGTTGTCCCAGGCCATTGCTCCCTTCTTTTTCTTTTCACCAATATCTCCTTTCATTAGAACTCTGCTGATTCATTTGTGTCCAGAACTAATATCTGTCAACAAAATTTCTTTTGTCTAACTAGAATTCCTAGCTGAAGACAATACCAGAGATTAGAAATAGAATCTCCCTCACTCTGGGTCTTGGATGACCATAGCCTCCTACACAGCTGCTTTTACTCCTCAAGGACAGACCAGCACAAAGAATTATCATTCCTTGTCTCTAAGTATCATTAGAGAAACTGTTTTCTTTGACAATGCATGGCAAATCCAGAAAGGGAGCACTCTTAAAGAAATGAGGAATGGGATATAGCCTCAGTCTGAGAGCCTGAGACAGGAGAGGAACAGAGAGAGAGGCATTTCCTCAGTTTCATTCTCAGCATCACAGGCAGTGGTGGTCCTGATCACCCGCCCAATGCATTCACAGCTACCCATGTTTCATCACTCAGTTCTTATGAAATTACTCCTTTTCTTCTTGTAAGATGAGAGGAGGATGATACTGAATTTTCAGCCTTGAGTTCTTGGAGCAGAACACATTGATGATTTCTGTCCTGTCCTGCAGCCATCTATCTCTCCTACATGTCAGTTCCTTGGGTAAGAGGGTGCTTTGTATGAATTCAGAGAGCTGAGAGATGGGGAATAGCTAGTGGGCCATTTTGGGTAGTATTGTGATGGTGAATAATATGAAATCTGGAGAGGGAGTTTGGAACTTGACTGTGGAGGGATTAAAATACCAGGCTAAGAGTTTGTGCTTTATTCTAGCAATTGGCAAGATCTTCAAGTCCTTTGACTTATAACTTTAGTGCAGAAAGGGAACCATGGTGGTCATCACCTATGTGGGGTTTGGTAGAAAATGATCAAAGCCCTTTGATGGCAAGGCCTGACTCTTCTTGATCCCCTATGAACTTAGGTATGGTGTTGGAAACAAATGAGACACTCATTCATCATTCAACAGTCAACAAAAGGCCATTTACTTAGCTATCACATAGAAAGGATGCCACAACACTTAGCTTGGGCAGACCAGCTCCCCTGGCTTCCATGTTGGAGGTCATATGTCTGGCTAGTTGTACAGAGGGTAGAGACCTTTCTAATCTTGGGACAGCAGCCAAGTCTGAAGGACCCCGACTCTACAGTGATGAATAATTTTTTGCCCTTAAGTAGCCTGAAAATCACCTCAACACAGGAAGGGGCCACCAGGAAGCTGTGCTGAGAAGTCCCATTTGGACCACTGTCTCCCGAGTCGGTCAGATCTCTGATGACAAAAAACAACCTAACCTATGACAGGGGTGGGTGGGAAAGGGAACCCAGCAGATAGCCATCCCCTCTCAAATCCACAGCATCAGAAAAGGAGGACCACATAGCCCATGATCTCTCAGTGCCCTCAAACAATTCTTCAACAATTATTATTGTCAGTAAATGTCATTATTCTTCTAGCCAATGATATGTTGAAAGTACAGAAATACTGTGGAACAGATCCCACACCTCCTGCCTCCCATTCAGCCATTAGCCAACTGAAAAGTAGTGACATCCCCAGGTGATTTTGATTTGAGTTTAGTTTTGTAAAATATCTTCTTTTCACAGGAGATCGTTTTAGCACACCTCATTGGTTTTCTTCAGCCCAAGGCTGACAAGGCTGTTGGTGGGAAACAGGCACAAAGTCTTGGCTCCCAAAATGCCTTCTTCTTAGTTCTACTCTCAGAAATGTGAGTGTTTCTAAAGCAAGTTCAGCCTTGCCTCGATCAAGATGTTTTCTGGTGGCTGTAATTTCTGGCTGGGTCCCTTGGAGTCAGGGGACGCGGTTCTGCTCCTTTCCAGTAAGTGTGGCAAGTCGCATCTTGCCTTTTTTGTCAGCTTCAGCCTATTCATCTGGGAAGTGAGGGGAGAGGGGGACAATATTTGCATCACTTGTCTCCTAGAGTCCTTGTGAGAATCAAATGAGATCATGTCACTTGAGACTTGTGAGTCGTATCATGTGTGAATGACAGCTGTCCTTGGGATTGTACTCAGACCTTGTAGCCTGAAGTGAGAAGGGAAGCCCCCTGAGAGTGGTGACTACTTCCACCTTTGTCTTCATGTCTCCATTGCCTTGCACAGTGTCTGGATAGTTGGATGTAATAAATAATTACTGAATTGGATTCAGGTAGTCCTGGGTTGGCCAGGGTTGGCTGTGCCAGCCCAGTTTACCTTGATTCTCCCTGAATGACTCCCATTTCTGCTTGAGTGATGGCCCCACTGTGCCCACTATCAATACCCGTGAAAACTCTGATGGCTATCCACCTGAACCTTAGTTATAGCTTCTTATTCTCAATCTTTCCTATTACTGCCTCTACTTCAGGTCTTGTCATATGTCTCCTCCCTTCTAAAACATTTACTGGCTCCCTATTCTCTACAGGGTCAAGTTCAAATTCCTTTCCCTGCCATGTCACCTCCCCACCCTCACCCCTTCCCACCCTAACTTCATCTACCCATCTTTTCAGGCTCCTCTCATATTGTTGTGCTTTTGTCAAATGTGAATGCTCTTTGGACACACCCTGTATTCTCCCACCTGCATCCTTTTGCTTATACTACCCTTGATGTTCAGAACATTCTCCCTTTCCCTTTTTTCTTGATGAATTCCTACCCATACTTTATAACCTAAATGCCACTTCCTCCAAAAAGCCCTCCATGATAGTTCCAGTCAGGAAGACTTTTCCCCCTTGGACTTTGCAGAGTTTCCCCTTTTACTAGTCTAATATTTCTAATAGTCTAATATTTCCAGGCAACTAGGTGGTAGTATAGATAGAGCTCTGGGCTAAAAGTCAGGAAGACAAGTTCAAATCTGCCACTTACTAGCTATGTGGCCCTGGACAAGCCACTTAATCTTGTTTGCTTTGTTTTCCTCATCTGCAAAATGAGCTGGAGAAAGAAATGGCAGTATTTTCACTAAGAAAACCTCAAAGAGGGTTGTAAAGAGTCAAACATGACCAAAACAATTGAACAACAACAACAAAGGTTGCCCAGAAATAGAGTGTTGGACCTGGAGTTAAGGAGACCTGTGTTCAAATCTGGTCTCATATGCTTACTAGCTATGTGACCCTGGGCAAGTTATAACCTCTGTCTACTTCAGTTTCCTCATCTGTAAAATGGGGATAAGAATAGAATCAATAGAGTTGCAGTACGTGTCAAAAATGAGATAATTTTTGCAAATTGCTTTGTAGGCCTTGAAGTTCTCTACAAGTTCTAGAGATAATTCATGCATTACTCTGAATTGATAAAGGAGGTTTCCCTACCAGGAATTCTGCACAGTAGTGAAATTACAGTTTTGTACCCCAAAAGGGAATTCACTGATAATATAATGCTTTTATATTATAGTGATCTTTGTTGGCATCTCATCCCTTTGCTAGACTGTCAGCTTCATGAGGGCAAGAACTCTTTCTTATCTAAATTCTAGCTCTATTTAACCTATCAAACTCTAAAACATGTTGACTAACCACACATGTCTCTCCTCCAGCCCCAGTGCTCAGCACTGGGATCTGTGCATAGTAGAGTCCTTTTGTTTTTAACAAGTGACTGAATTCAAATTCTGACAGATGCTGTGGGTTCTTTGGATGGCCTCAGTGTTTAGCATTTGATGGTATAGGACTGAAATTAATGTCCAATACTTCAAGTACTTCGAGAACCACATGACTAAGTTTTTCCACCTGCTCAAAAAGCCCGCTCCACCAAAGCCATGACAGGAAGACAAGAGGGAGAGAAACAGAACTCCACAAAATTTATATCCTGTCTATGTCAGCACATAACAAAGAGTGGAGTGCTGGGAATTATAATTTTTTTAGGGTAACAGATTCTAATTATACAATCCCCGCCAGGATCCTTTGGGAGACTAGTCTCCCCAATGGATCATGTAAACATAATATTGCAATAATTTGGGGATAAAAGGGAAATAAAAGAGAAAGAGAACAAAACCAAGGATTGCTAGGTGCAATGACAAAAAGCTAATTAGGGGTAAGTTCCCTTTGACATAAGAGTGTACATTCAAAACAAATATATTCAACCCCCACAGTTCAATTTATCTACATCCCAAAGTTCATTCTGGATCTTTTGGTGCAGTGTGAAGTTTCTGCAGGCATCTCCATGGCACCTTCTCCAAGCAGTTCACTTCCTGGATTCTGGGAGGCAGCAAGTTTCTTATCCTAAAATTACTCTCAAACAAGAAAAACTTTTATAAAACTAGAATTTTATGGCAATTATACAATCCCTTCTTAGGAGGGTGTTGACAAACACACAGATCAACTCAGGATACATTAATTTTCACTAAGAAAACAACTTTTTAAAAAACAATAGTATAGCAGCTAATTCAAGAAAATCTTTTGGGTTTAAAACATCACCAAGAATCTAGATCATTCTGATAGAGGGATAGAGTAAATTGAAGAGTTACAAATAGAAAAAATCATCCAGAAGCCACTAGGCTACCTGGGTAATGCTCCTTTCTTGAGAGCCATCCAGAAGTGCAATGTCCCCTAGGAAAAACTTCCCACCTCCTGGATGAGACTGTAATAGCCATATGGCATGTCTTTATATGTCTCATCCATTACATTTTTATAAATGTGGAAGTGGGGATTATAATACTGCTGTCTGTAGCACTTCACTTCAGCTACTAAATGGACCCTTATCACTTGTTACAAACAACTCAAAGGTACTTTTACAATGCTATTTTCTCCAGTCCAGTCATATGAGGAGGTTCAAATAAAGACAATGTAACAGCACATATAGTTAATTGTCAAAATACAGTAACTTAAAGTGACATAGTGTAACAGAACTTAACAAACAAAATAAAATCTTAAAACAAGCCATCAGCAAATACAATATATGTGACAGAATAAAGGCACTGAATTCAAGAGTCCTTTTTTCCAGTTCTGATACTAACTTCCATAAAACAATGGAGTCTGAAAAGGCTTAAAAATTTCAACTCCAGACTCTTTAAAGTTCCTTTCCCTCCCCAGTATCATCATCCATCTAGATTCCTTTAGTCACACCTCTAGGATCTCCCATAGTGAGGGAGAATTCTGCACTGAGTATAGTGGAAGAATCCCATATTGGATGGGTTGTAGAGACTGGGCAGGCCAGAATGGCAAGGGGTGTAGAGAGAGGAATTTCTCCCCTGAATCTCAGGATTATTCAAGCTAATTGCAAGGACTAGTGCGCCCAGGAACAGTAGGAAGAAAAGCATCCTAAAACTGGGAGCTGTTTGAGATAGGTTATGCACCGCTCTTTCATAGAGTGGACTGTGCTTACAAATCTACTTTCTGTTTGGAAGAGTAATCTTCCTTCCCCTCCCCCCTAGGGGTAAAAACGTCAGGGAGCAGCTTGCTTCCCCTGCCACATGGACAGGGAGTTAAGAGAGTAGAAGCATCTCATCAGGTAAAAGCCCTTTAGGTGGATAATTATTGCCTAAGGGAAACTCACTCAGGCTTCCAAGGCAAGCAGTGAGCAAGCACTCAGCTGTTGGCAATGTAAGGGAAAGAAGGACTTATATTTTCCCAACCTCCAGAAAGTGGCTCCAAGGACTCCCAGCTTGTTGGCAGCAAACAGTAGCAATGCCGGGAAAACTTCAAAGAGAGTTTGTGTGTGTGTGTGTGTGTGTGTGTGTGTGTGTGTGTGTGTATGAAAGGCCATGGCCAGAGAAATGTGGTTTCAAAATGATCTACTCAGAGAGAATTAAGGGTTATAAACCCCACTTCTGTGGTTGCCATAAATGTAAGATTTAATGTCCAATACTTCAAGTTTTGTTATTTTCTAAAGTTTATTATCTAACAAAATAGAACCATGTGACTAGGTTTTTCTATCTGCTCAAAAAGCCCACTCCACCAAAGCCATGACAGGAAGGCAAGAGAGAGAGATGGAACTCCACAGAATTTATATCCTATCTACATCAGCACATAACAACAGGAAGAGAGTAGAGTGCTGGGAATCATAGTGGTTTTTTTAGGGTAACAGATTCCAATTACACAATGGTCAGCTATGTTAAGAATGAGGGAGCTCATCATTCTAAGTCTATCCTCCAGATGATGAAATTCTTCCATAGGCACTCATCAAACCATTTACTGAAGGATGAAGGGATCAAGATTGGTACTAGCAAAGGTAGCATGCACATCCATGAAATCACAGAGCCACTGAAATGTTGTTCTCCATCATGCTATTAGAGCAGTGATGGGCAAACTACGGCCTGTGGGCCAGATGCAGTTCCCTGAAATGTTCTATCTGGTCATGTGACATTATTCCTAATCTGACGAATACAATGAGTAGGATACAATACAGTGGAACTTTTAAAGAGTTGCCTTAGAAACAGACTGACAGATGAGCATTTCCTTTCCTTTGGCCCCCTTCTTTAAAAAGTTTGCCCATCACTGTATTAAAGTGTCATGGACTTTAGAAATGTAAGAGATTTTGATGACTGTTTAATCTGACCTCTTCATTTTATGGATAGCCCAGAGACTTAGGGTAACTAACCTGCTTCAAACTCAGGTTCTCTGAACCAAGTTCAGAGTCATTTGATATCAGCTTTCTCCCTTTCCTCTTTGATGGTGGACCATTGCATGTTGGCCTGTTCCTATATAGGATATTCCAGATCCTTGGCATCAAGCTGTCTTCAAATTGAATGAGCTGAGAAGGCAGAGGCAATTCCAGGGCATGTTAGGGGCTTTAGAGTCTCTTCTGGAATGACTCTTCAAGATCTATTTATAACCAGATTCTCCGGCCTTTCAATGAGGGCACTGTAAGCTCTAAGTAGCCCTGAGAGAGTCATGTTTCTATTGTACTTTAAGAGTTCCAAAATTTCTTCCCTGTAGAAATTCTTTCAGGAACCTTTGGTCCACTCATGTTGGCTGAGGCTTGGCTGATAGACCATAATGTAGATTTGGATCCTGGTCAAAAAATGTAATGAATCTCAGGAAAAGGCAGCAGTGGTGTGGAGCATGGCACTGGGTAAATGATTAGTGAATAGACTCATAGATTTAGAACTCAACTATCCCTTGGAGTCCAACACTTTAAATTTCATAGATAACCAAGGAAATAGCACAGCTGGGATGTGAACCCAGGTCCAGGGATTCCAAATCCATTGGTCTTTGAACAGAGAAGTACTATATAACTATGTCAATGTAGAGATTCCTGCCATGGTTCAGGACCTTGTTTGATTAGTTTTTTTAAGAATAACAATCCTCAGTTTTCAGTTGCACATTTCCATGATTTTCAACTTCCTCTTCCACCTCACTTTTAGAAGTCTAAGAGAACTTTCTATTTCCGGGCTATGTGATCTCTTGACCATCACTGAGCCTCTCTGGATCTTGGTTTCCTCCTCTATAAAATACACAGTGTGAGATAATGACAAAGGAAAGGGCTTGCAGGCAGAGAACCTTCTTTTGAATCCTGGCTCTGACATTTTGGCCTTGGACAAGTCACCTCTTCCTTCTTGGCTTTAGTTTTCTTATCTGTAAAATGAGGGGTTTGAATTAGTTGAGGTCTTTTCTATTTCTGTGATCCTGTGATCCTGTGAAAATGAAAAAGTTGCATTCTATCAAAAGTTCCTGTTCCCCCTGGCATCCTATATCCCTTATTAAGGAAGGAAGGAAGGAAGGAGTAGTTACTGTGTACTGGGCACCATGCTAAGTACTGGGTATACAAAGTCAAGTAGAAAGTTAGTCCTTGGCCTCAAAGAGCTTACATTTTAACTGTGACAGACAACACACACAAGAGAGCTAAGATGGTAGAGGAAGATGATGGTACCCAGTATAGAGTAGGACTTGAAGTCCAGAGAGGCCAGAGAAGGGCTGAGAGAGAAATAAAGGCAGACTGATCTGAGCCTCTTCAGGAAGAACTCATAAATGTGAGAAGGAGGGCAGGTCTGGTGAAGGAATAGCCCCAGTTGAACAGGTTCCTGGGATATAAGGCCATTCCAATGTGAGAAGGCCCAGATGCTGAGAGAGGTTTCCAGGATGAGACAACAGTAGGGCAGGGTTGCCAAGACTAGAAAATCGGGAACAAGATTGAGGGGGAAGATTTCAATAGGAAAGTATATAAACTCTAGAGCAGAAAATGCCTCTGAACATAAGCTACCAGAGATTACTGTTTCATCAAGAATAATGTATTTGGCACGAGGCAGCATTTTAGCATTATAACTGTTAAATATTTATCAGAACGCAGTCAAGTAAATTGGTGAGACCCTCGATTCTATTTCTGCCAAGCAGTAGTTTTATCCTTGGTCTAATTTTTGAAAGAGAACCACGTGCCCCTTTCTGCCTCCTGATTGGTTCTGGCTTTGAATTTGTCTGAGAAGGCCACAGCCAGAGCTTCTCAGAGATGAGTTGTTCAGCAGGAGTGTGCTGGAGGCAGCTTGTTTAAGCTCTCCAGAGCTCATTGCTCAGTTTTCAGGGTGAGCAGTTTCTTTGGAAATGGGCAAAATGATACAAATCAGGGGCTGGATTCATGGTTTTGTTGGTTGTCTGGACTTTAAAAGATGATGAGCAGCTAGTTGGCTCAGTGAACAGAAAGCCAGGCCTAGAGATAGGAGGTCCTGGATTCAAACCTGACCTTGGATACTTCCTAGCTGTGTGACCCTGGGCAAGTCACTTAACCCCCATTGCATAACCCTTACTGCCCTTCTGTCTTAGAACCAGTCAATTCTAAGATGGAAGGTAAAGGTTTTTTTTTAAAAAGTAAAGAAAATGATGGAGGAAATATTAATCATGCAGATGAAATTGGAAAGTATAGCCTCTGTACTTTGCCCTCCTAGAGAGTGAGTTGTTAAAAGTTACTAGCATACACTGCCTTACACATATCTGTCTCCTTACTCCCCCCACCCCCAACTAATACTGTTGCTCAAGGAATATTTCAATAGGATAATATCGTTTTCTGTCAGATAATTCTCCCTTGACAAGTTCTTGTACACTCCCTAAGGACCCTCACTGAGCTGACATTTTGTCATTGTCATGTGCTCAGCAAAGACAAGCATCTCAGTCACTTAGTAATTTTCTATGCCCTTGGCTAGGCACACTGAGTGACTCCTACCTTCTTAAGGGGACCGCCCTGTCCCTTTGTCATCCTTCTTGAAAAGTAACCTAGGAGAATGTGTTTTTGATTGAACTCACTGAGTTGTTTATTCTAAACACATGGAAAATGGCTTGGCTTCCAGTCAAAGAGATGGGAATGAACTCTGAGGGACTTTGATGGAATGATTTGTTCTTTCTTCTCTCTCTCTTGCTTCTCTTTCTTTAATGGTAACTTATCAAACAAAGTCCTAGTTTCCACGGGAGGTGCGTGTGGGGACAGTGTTAATTCCCCCCTTAGTATTATGACTTTAAACAGCTAATGTCTTGCTTCTGTAAAAGAATATTCATTCTGGAGTCAGAGGAATGGGATTCAAATCCTGACTTTGACATTTTATCAGTCTCCTTGGGCATACTATTTAAGCTCCCTGACCTGCAGTTTCTTCATCTGTAAAATGGGGGCATTGAACTAGAGGGTCCCTCATTTTAGTGCTAGAATACTACTTGCCTTCTGGTGAATGTTTCTATGAAGCGGAGGGCAGAATTAAACTTAGCCCCCTTGGATGGAAACTACATTCTGTCCTTGAGACACGTGTTTGATTTAGTTTAGAAGAGAGAAAACAAAAATATTCTTTGGCCTTGGAATATTTGTCATTATGGCCTATGCAAACTTCTTGCCTTATTTAGGAATTTTTTTTCCAGTGAGTTTGGTCTGTTGGAAAGATAACTGTCATCAGCTGACCTTAAACTTGGCACAGAAATCCTTGGCAGGAAGGCTGCCACTGGCTGGACCTGGGCACAAGATGCCATCATGTCTCTCCACTGAGGGCCCAGAGCCCGCCCTTCTGTGTGTGTGTGTGTATGTGTGTGTGTGTGTGTGTGTGTGTGTGTGTGTGTGTGTGTGTGTGTGTGTGTGTGGTGTATAGACAGCTGAGCTGTTTTATTTAGACTTGAGTCATCCAGGAAAGAAAGGCAGGAATGATTTCAGGGTCTTTGAACTATCAATTCCAGACCTTGAAGATGTCAGAGGTGGTGAGGTAGCAGCTTGTAAAAGGTCTTTTACAATTCATACTCTCATAAGAAACTTTAAAAGTCTTTGGGTGTGAGGCTGGTTAGGGAAAGGCAGTGGTTTCCATGATAGGATCATCAGCCTAGATCTGGAAAGGACCTCAACAGCCCTCTCGTTCAACCTATTCCTTTTACAGATGAGGAAACTGAGGTCCTGTGAAGTGAAATGACTTCCCTAAGATCATATGGTAGTTGCAGTTTGTTGTTCAGTCATTTCAATCATGTCCAACTCTTTGTGACCCCACTTGAGGTTTTCTCAGCAAAGATACTGGAGTGGTTTTCCATTTCCTTCTCCAGCTCATTTTACAGATGAGGAAACTGGGGTAACAGGTTGAAGAAACTTGCCAACACACTCAGTATCTGAGGCTGGTTTTGAACTCAGGAAGATGAGTCATCTTCTGACTCCAGGTCTGGTACTCTGTGCCACCTAGCTGCCCGTAGGGTAGTTGCTGATGAATAATTTTAGGACTTCCCTTCTGAGACTTGTTGGGCAGTCAGTCCTACCCTTTGCTCAGAAGCCTGGGATTGCTGTGCCGGGGATAGTTTTGGGTTCCCACCTTGAGCCTTCTCTGGCCCAGTATGCCCTCACCCAGAAGCTGCTTCTAATCAGCAGTGGGCCAGAAAACAATATAACCAGCTTATTAGAATCATGTTCCAACTAGTTTTCAAAAGGCTATAAGTGGCATAAAGGAGAAAGATAAAATCAGGCTGCTCTGAAGGATGCTCTCTAGTGTTCTTGAGCTACATTGGTAGTCTTCATTCTTCTCTGCCTCAGCTCTAGTCGCACCTTTCCAGATGCAGGGAGGCAGGGGGAGAGACTGGATTTAGGAGACTTTCCTGGGTTCAAATCCTGACTTGCTATTATATATAGCCACTTGCTATTCTCTATGACTGTGCTGAGTCATTTAAAGTCCCAGGGGCCTCTGTACTCCCAACTCTAAAATGAGAGACTAGGACTGGCTGTCCAAGCCTTTCCATCGCTGAAGCTGTTATGCCTCCAGGAGTTGAGCATCCACCTTATTAGTTTGTATATATTTTGTTTTAATTTATAGATTTATATGTTGTTTCCCCCAATAGAATGGAAGCTCCTCCAGATTGGGGACTATTTCCTTGTTGTTTGTTGTTTTGTTTTTTTTTTTAATTTCTTTTTCCTCACCACCGAAGAAAGAGACAGCCCTTGACAGATGTTCATTAAACCTACCTATTCCAGAGATGAGCAAACCAGGGCCAAGAACTTGTCCTTTCTTCCATGTTACAGTCATAAACTAAGTCTACTCGAGACTTTTGGGTCAGTTCTTTTGTTGATTTTGACCAGCAGCAATTTCCCTGGGATGATTTGTTTTGGGGAGTATAGGCTCAGCCAAAATATTACAAACCAAACATGCATCCCCATTCATTGGCATTTGGGGATTTGCATTGTGGCATAGCACGTCAAATTAGTTTTTTAAACAGATTAAATGAACATCTTCCTTGCCTTCATTTTTACCTGCTGTCAGTCAGAAAGATTACAGCCAAAGGCATGTTTCCTGGGATAAATTTCTCTGTCAACTCTACATTATCTCCGGTAGGTCCAGATGGGAAAAATGGATTACATCAGGCATAAGGTATCTTCAAACAATAGGGCCAGCCTGATTCTCTCGAGACATGACGCAAAAAGGCTGTTGCTTTCAATCCCAGGATCTACATCTCCATTTCTAGGAAGTATACCTTCATTTCTAAGTCTACCCCTTCATTTCTAGAATCTATGCTCTATTTCTAGGGTCTATGCCTTCATTTCTAGGGTCTATGCCTTTGTTTTTAGGGGCTATATACCCTTCATTTCTAGAGTCTATTCCCCTTAATTTCTACAGTCTACACCTCTGATTTTAGGGTCTACACCTTCATTTCTGAGCCTATGCCTCTATTTCTAGGGTCTATACCTTCATTTCTAGAATCTATGCCTCCTTTTCTGAAGCCTACTATTCTCAGCTATTGTCTATTCTTTGCTGCCTGCTTTCCCTTACTACCTTGTTTTAAAAGTCCACTAATGTCAATCACTTTTGGGCAGCATTTTCTTTCAGGTTGCCCATTATCCTAAAGACCTTCCATTCCAAAGCTCTTACCTTTCATTCAAAAGCCAGCTGAGATAGGGGAGGGCTCCTTGCTCTAAAGACCACCCATCATCTACTTTAGTTTTCTTTTTCTCTAAAAATGTCAGTGTATGGATGGGGAGGTTTCTGCCTCCATCCCAGTGAATATAATCATCGAAGACATCAATGAATTCAATTAATCAATCAAATGATCTGGGAATTGAGAAATTTTCCTATAATCTCATCATGACATGTCATTATTCATTAGAAAGGATCAAAATGCATATTTGAAATATCTTATGATTGTCGAAAAGATCAACTCACACTTTTCCTTCTTGTTGTTCAGTGGTTTTCAGTTGTGCCTGATTCTTTGTGCCCCTGTGAAGTTTTCTGGGCAAAAATACTGGAGTAGTTTGCCACTCATTTTACAGATGAGGAAATAGAGGCAAATAGGATTAAATGACTTGCCTGGGATTGACACATGGATCTAGGCAATGTCTCCTGGTCCAACATGCCATCTAGCTATCCTGTCACACTTTTTCCAGCTACATAAAACAATAAGTCAAGAGAAAGCTAATTAATCTGTAGAGGACTGGGAAATGGCTCGCTGAAAAAGCTGCACAACTCATGAAAAGAGCCAATGTTCTCTTCATTTTCTTAACTGAGGAAAGGTATTTATGGGGGAAATCCCGGAATTTGAGCCAAAGGAAGACAACCTTTCACACAAAGCCTGTTTTTGTCTAGGTGCATCCTTACCCTTTAGGCCAATCTGCCCAGAGAGAAAACCCAAATGGGTCTTTCTGCTCTAGAAGCAGCCACAACAAAAAATAAATGGGCAGATCTTTGCTGGGTGCCAGAAATCGCATCTCATGTGGATCAGAGGCAGAAGACCTGTGATAGAAAAAAAAAAACCCTCCTATTATGATAGGCAGAAAACCTAGGTGGAGGGGGCAGGTAGAAAAGATCCTATTTTTGACCTGAAATAGTCAAGATGGTGTTTTTCTAAAATCTAATTCCACTCACCACGGTCTAAAATGTCCTCATGGAAATTTAACTCTAGTCTGTACTCCCTTTTGTGGCACCTCAAGACCTTTGGATTTTAAAGGTAAAAAAGTTTAATCTTAAGATTGAAGCTATGGCATGCTTCTTCCCCCACCCCCTTGCTGAATAAAAAGGGAGTCAAGAGGAAGCTTTTTGTTTATTGGTAAATAAGACTCTTAAGATAGTAGAGTAGAGAAAAGTGGGCTTAAGGTAAAGTGTAGCCATTATAAAGGTCTAGAAAATCCTTTTGTCCAGGATGAAGTTGGAGTACTCCAATTGGAAGGGCTTGGGAAAAGAGCATAAAGTGGAACACCAGGAGGAAGTGGGGGCTTTTTCCTTGGAATGGGAGTGAGTAGTTAAGACTTGGGGCGACTCTGAAGAGTAAGTGGCTGGCTACATGTGGCTGGTACCTTCTTTTTCTCTGGCTCACTTTTTATCATTTAATAAATAATTCTAAATTAAGATGAAATCTCTAGAGAATGTTCATTATAACATCTTCAACTACTCTGAAATGGACATGATATGAACACTCATTCATTTTAGAATTAGTATTGATTCCTGGTAACATGATGGTGGGAAGTGCAAAGAAACCTCCATCGATATGGTCTTTGTCATAGAGTCAATTGTGGGTGAGTAGGGGAGACAAGAATTAAATAATGACACAAGAAGTCATAGCCTTGGAGCTGGGGAGGACTTTAAAAGTCATTTAATCCTATTGCATCATTTTACAAATAAGGAAACTGAGACCCAGAAAGGTTTGGTGATTTAGCCCACAAGCTAGTTTGCCATACAGGTGGGATAACATCTCAATTCTCTGACTTCAAGTCCATCATGTTCTCCATATAATTAGGAAGCCTGAACAACAGAGACTATATTTTCAGAACTGGGAAAGATCCCATTGGGATTGGGTAGAAAATCCTAGGAAATTATTCTCTTCTCTAGGCATAGATCCTGTCCTTCATGGAGGAAGGAGAAAAGAGTTGTGTTCAAAAAGTAGACATTCGATGTGTCTGCATGTGTTGTGTATGTGTGTAAGATCTAGAATAGTAAAAAATTCACTACCCTGTGCGTGAAACCCCTCCTGATCTTTCCTGTCCCATTGTCAGAGTCCAGCTCTGGAAACAGCTTTGTAGGTTGCCTAAACTGGGGTGAGGAAGATGATATCTGAGAGTCAATACCAACAAAGAACCACAAAGACAGTCTCTTGGAGCAGTGACAAAATTTAATGAGTTGGGGTACACATGACATAGGCTAACAGAGTAGGTAAGCCTTTTGCAGGGACAATGGTTAGCAATGATTTACAAGACAGAGACAATGGATTTAGGTTACTTCAGTGGTTCTGAACAAAGTTTTCTATAGGACAATAAATCACAGGTAAATATGTAACCATCTAGTCCAGATTCTCAGGAAATTGTTTGCTTCAGTGAATTTGTATAGAACAGCCAGTCATTTACCAAGTACATCAGGGAGGGGTTTGGGGGCCTCATGTGAGGAGTGATTCTTGCCAGACCATGGCTTTGATTTTACTGGATCTTACTCTTACTACTCTCAAATGGTCTGACATGTAACTAGTTTTTACATATCTGCATTTATTACTTTATATCTGTGATGCAAATTGAAAAAATATATGTACTGGCATCTCATACTAGAATGTAAACTCTCTTTAAGTAGAGATTGTTTCATTTTAGTGGGTATTTACATTGTTCTCAATGCCCAGGAAAGTGCCTGGCACATAGTAGGTGCCTACCACATCCTTGTTGATTAATTATTTGGTGGAAACAGCTGCAGCTACTCTGGGGTTGTGATGCTTTAAGCAACAAAGCAGCACATTAAACAAATCTCTTTTCTCCAGTCAGCGGCTTTCCTTGGCCATATGAGGTTGTAGAGAGGAGGTGAATATCATCCATCTTTGGGGTAAACCTTCATCTCTGCCTCTTTTACTCCCCTGGCCAATCAGAGCTGTTGGACTCCTAAATTTAACTTGGAAACTTGCTGCCTCTTCCAAAGAATTTCCTCCATATAAGTTTCAAATGTCTCCCTTTGGTAGGCTTAGGGGAAGAGGCTGAGTCTTACTGCCATCATTCATCATGAAATAAGAGCTCCGGTTTTCCTCTCCCACCTTCTCAGCTACCTACAGCACACTGACACATGGGAGGTCATTGCTAATTTCCAACACTCCCAGGGCAACAAGTGGCCTGGACAGTGTGCTTGCTCTCAGAAATACTGGGCCAGCTTTCAAGTCATTTCAGATTTACAGGGTACAGAGCTGGGGCCAAGCCCTTCACTAGGAGTTGTGGAGGATAAAAAGCAGAAGGCTAGGTCTTTGCTCTGCTCTCAAGGAGTTTGGAATCTTGTTAGAAAGAAAAAGATAGAAACCTAGTCAGCAACAGAGGACAAGTTTCTGAAAGTCTGGCCTGTGGAAGAGACCCAGATCTCCTGAAGGGGAGATACTGACCCAGAAAGAATGTGTGGGAGCTGAGGAGAAACAGATGAATATCCTTAAAAATGGAGCTGTCCAAAAGTCAAAATTGCTTCTCTGGATACAAAGTTCCTTCCTCTGCCTGAAGGATTTCAAGGATAGGCTAGATAAAACCTTAGGGTCTGGGGGTCATAGTGGAACTTCTTGTGCAGAGTTGGACTCAATGGACACTCAGGTTTCTTCCAGGTTTGAGTCTGTGGTTCTGTGGACATAAGTAAGGGCAATGAGGGTAAATATGGGATACCTGCAGTGATGACTTGCAGACATAGCATGCTAGAGCCTAGAAGATCTGGGTTCAAACCCTACCTCCAATCTAAAGAGTTGTGTGATTCTGGCCAAGTCACTTAGCCTCTCTCTGCCTCAGTTTCCTGATCTCTAAAATGAAGGAGTTGGATTCAAAAGCCTATAAGGTTAACTCTTAACCTATCATTCTATTGCTTGGGGGACAGCAAGAATCACAAAGGAAGAGATTGGAGTGGCGTAGAGTTTTCAAGGAAGGCTTCAAGGAGAAAAGAAGATGTTTTCTTTAACTTGGGTACATATTTATAGATCTCAGTTTCTTTATCTGTAATATGAAGGTGTGATCTTAGAATAACTGGCCCAAGATGGCCATACTGGAAAGGCAATGTTGTATAAGGGAAAGAATAGTGGCACTAGGAACAAGACTTCATATTCCATCTTGGACACTGGCCAGCTGTGCGATTCTGGGCTTACATCATCACCCCTCTGAGCCTCAGCTGTGAAGTGATGAGGAAAATGTCTGTACTGGAGGAAAGAGCTTTATAAACAGGAGACTGCTAGAGATAAGTGAACTCTTCCAAGTGAAGTTTCATCCATTTCAGCCAGCAAGATCCTGGATCTCAGCAGTGTTTCTCTAGGTCTCCCTCTAGCTAGCTTCTCCAAATTTGGCAATCAGCTTCCACACTTGACCCTGAGATAGTCCAGGGACTGAAGTATCCCCTGACATCTGTGAAGATAGAGAAAGAAAAAAAAGCCAGTGCATATATATGTGTGTGTGACGTTGTTGTTCAGTCGTGTCTGACTCTACATGACCTCATGGACAAAAGTCCAACAAAAGTTTTCTTGGCAAAGATAATGGAGTAGTTTGTCATTTCCTTTTCCATTTGTGTCCTTATTTTATAGCTGAGAAACTGAAGAAAATAGTTGATTGATTTGCCCAGGGTCACATAACTAGTAAGGCTAGATTTGAACTCAGATCTTCCATTGCCATATACATGCACAGATATATGTATATGTACAAGTATACATACATATATGCAAGATAGAGGCAACATCTCTCTCTTTCTCAACATATTTATATTTAATTTTCCTGTACCAATGATCTCACAATTCCATCTATCTACTTGTTAACTATTTGCCTGCCTGTCTGTCTATGTATCATCTCTCTGTTCTATCTATAGCTATCACCTATCTGTATGAAGAAACAGAGACAGACAGAGGGAGAGATGGAGAGAGTCAGAAGGGAGAAGAGAGAGGGAAGGAGCCTCAGTTACACAGCCCTATGTTGAAGACTTGTTTCTTACATGTGCTGATTGTGTGAACCTGAGCCAGTCAATTTACTTCTCTGTGCTCTAGACAACTTCCTACAACTCTAAGTGCCAAGAAGGTGCCAACCAGCATAGAGAGAGGGAAGATTCCCATCCAGAAGTTTGCTATACAAAAGAACTCAAAGCTTCAGCCCCTATCCTCTTACACAGAATCTTTCTCCATCCCTTTCTCTTTCTCTCTCATCCTCCCTCTCTCCTTCTTCCTCTTCCTTTTGATCCCCTCCCCCCTCCAGAGGGACAGATAAACACTTTTAAAATTTTTTCATTTGTTTATTTATTTATTTTATACCCTTGCCTTCCATCTTGGAATCAAATACTCTATATTGGTTCCAAGGCAGAAGAGTGGTAAGGGCTAGACAAAGGAGTTAAGTGACTTGCCCAGGGTCACACAGCTAGGAAGTGTCTAAGTCCAGATTTGAACCTAGGACCTCCCGTCTGTAGGCCTGGCTCTCAATCCACTGAGCTACCCAGCTTCCCCCTGGATAAACATTTTTGAAGAGCAGGGAAAACATTAGCCTCCCATGTTTCTCCATTTCTTGGAATTGCCTTTATTGCATGCTGTGCTCAGCACAGAGGAGTAAAAGACAGAGGGCCTGGCCTTAGGGAGCTTACCATTTAGACTAAGCCTGACAGTATTGAGGCATCTGGAATAGAGCAATTAGAATAGTCTCTTTTCCACCCTGATCAGTTCCGGCCATGTCCATACTGTACCAGAAGCAGAATATTCAGAGAACAGTTTTTTAAGAGGCTGGAATCTAGGCCAATGACTTCACTTTGAAGAAGCCATAGAAGCTCAGGGGTCCTGTGTTAGCTGCCTCGCAGTCATGGGACAGTCACTTTGAGGATGGGAGGGAACAGTAAGTTGAGAGGAAAATCAGTAGTACCCTGGCCTGTGAGTTTAAAGGCTTTGGTCTTAAATAATAGTTACCATTTCTATAGCACTTCCTAGGCACCGTGTTAGGTGCTTTACAGTTATTGTCTCATTTGGTCCTTGCAGAACAATTCTTGGAGGTGAGGAAACAGACAAACAGAAGTTAAGTGACTTGCATAGGATCTCACAGCTAATGAGATCTGAGGCTGGATTTGAACTTGGGTCCTCCTCCAGACCTAGTGCTCTCTCTGTTGGACTACTGAGCAGTGACAACGACAGCACTGATAGCAGCAGGGAAAATAGTAGTGTGCTGGTATCGATGACCCTGGCAGTGGTGAGGTTATAGCCTCGGCAGTGCCTTACATGTAGAAATAGAGATTGTGTGGGTCTCTACATTCATCAGTATAGGGAGCTCCCAGGAGAGGAAAGTGCCCCCTCTGGTAATACAGACCAGCATTCTTTTACAATTTACAATCTTAGGGAGTTGCCTAGAACATTGACAAGTTAAGAGACTTGCCCAGGGTCACGCAGTCAGTATATGTCAGAGGTGGGGCTTGAGCTTGGGTATTCTTGCTTTTGAGGCTATCTTTGTACTCACTGGGACTTACCCAGTTGTTATTTCATCAGAGGAGGTGCCCAGTGTTCTCAGTGAGTCTTTGGCTTCTTTGGGCCCTGACATCGTGACTCACACTTTGGAAAGAGAAGTCATCTCAGTATCCTGACATCACCAAGCTGGCAGCTGAGAGAACATCCATGGAGACGGGCAAAATAAGTAAGCAGCAGCAAAAGCCTTGCTCTCCCCAAACTGACCCGGCTCTGTTTCCATGTTTGGGAATTAGGATGATTCAAGCTCCTCCAAACTCCTTTAAACACATTCCTTTGGCAGGTCAGACTCTTAGAGAACAAACAAGGCTGCCCTTCTCACCTGCCTTACCTTGGCGAAGGTTGACTTGTAATGTCTAAAGTCAATGATGTCCCCAGTGGGTATGCTTAGAAACCCCTTCAGATGCCCCAACTACATAGCAATGGGCCAACCTTATAGTTTTCATTTCATTAATAGAAAAGAGATCATCAAGGACATGTATGCCTGGCAAAGGAAGTGAGCTAGTCATATTGCAAGAGTCCAGGAGAACAGATGGACTTCCTGAGTGCTGCACTCAGGAAAAGATAACATTCGTGGATTTTATTTTGTTTTTGCTTTTTTAATTAAATTTCATCTTATTTTTTGTCACATTTTCTCTTTCCCCATTTCCTCTCGCCTCTACTTGAGAAAGCAAAAAAAACCCAAATCTTATTTCAAATGAGTATAGACACAGAAAACAATTTCACTCATTGGCCATGTCTCTCTCCACATCTATAGCTCTCAAGATGCATTAATATGTATACACATTATATGCATATGTATATACATATGTATGTTTATACATATATACATATACACACATCTGTGTTTATACATACCTCAGCCTACACTTTCTGTCAGGAAGTGGGTTAACCCATGACATCATGAATCCCCTAAAACTGAGTCTGATCATTGTGTTGAGAATTCACAAGCTTTGAGGCTCAGGAAAAGGTCCCTCGGCTTTGGGTAGCTCTTCTCTCAAAGGCTGGTGAGAAACCTTGGCCCCAAATCACCTAGGCTGAGAAGATAGGGAAGAGTTGCAATCAACCCTACTGGAAGGATTATCAGAGAGATGATCATCTCTGACAGGCCATTAGAGAATGAAAGTTATACATTGATCCCAATTGGAAAGAAAAGAAGAAGCTTTTCTATACCACCCTTACCCAGCCACGTACACACATGTTGGATGGTTCACAGCGACTGCTTAGTCATAAACAATTTCCACCAAGTCTATTCGAATATTTCCAAGATACTTGACCCTTAGGGAGAGTTCCTGGGCCAGCAGAGTATTGCTTTTCCTCTGTCCCTGCTCAGGAGTTTTAAGAATGCAGGTTTCTTCTCCAACCCCCAATCTTGCCCTAGCCATTTGACCAAGTTCTTTCTCTCTGAGAATGCTATTGTGCAATTTGTTATCAATGCAGTGAAGAGAAAAATTACACACCTACCCAATTTCTACTGCCATGTCTTTAGAATTATTTCCCATAGAGTTTTAAGGTGATAATAAACAGCCTAAAGTATTCTAGGAAGTTAAAAAAAAGTATAATGGTGTACAAAAATATCCGATAAACTCATTTGCTTTGACATCTATATTGTCACACATAATGTGTGACTTCAGCTGATACACTGGAAATTATGCCATGGACCCATAGATACAGAGCTGGAAAGGGCCTCAGAAACCATTTAGTCCAACCCTCTCATTTTATAAACAAAGAAAGTTGTGACTTGCCCAAAGTCATACATAAGTGATAAGTGCCAGAGGCAAGAGTTGAGCCAGGTCATTGAACTCCCAAGTCAGAGCTCCTAGAAATCATAAATGTGACTATATATATTTTTTATTTTAAAGTTTTTTTTTCATATTTTAGGTCAGTAAAATTTTTAATAATCATTTTTTGACATTTTTCAATCCACTTTCTTTTCTTCTCTCCCACTCTTCCCCCTTTCCCAAGATGGCATGTAATATGATATAGGTTATACATGTATTATTATGCAATCTATATTTCCACATTTATCATGGACACAACACTCACACTAGAGAAAAGGAGGAAATAAAATGAAGAATTCTGGTAATAATTTCAATATTCAATCTGCATTCAGATTTCATCACTTCCCTCTATAGCAGTGGATAACCTTTTTCATCATGGATCCCTTGTATTATCCTGGATCCCTACATTGCTGATACTAGTTAAGCCCTTCAGAGTTGATCAACATGCTTTATTGCTGTTACTGTATACAATGTTCTCCTGATCTTGCTCACTTCGCTTCACTTGTGTATCTTCATCTTCATATGTCACATCACTTCATATGTGTCTTTCCAGATTATTTTTATGATCATCTTATTTGTCATTTCTTATAGTGCAATAGTATTCCATTAAATTAGTCTAAGATCATAATTGCTACTCCTGGTTTTTTTACTTCAGCTGAAACATAATAGTTTCTATTCCTGACCCTTACCTTTATTCAGTGTGTGCCTCCCTCCTTTATATTTGTTTCTTGTAGACTCTATATTATAGGATTCTGTCTTTTAATCTAATCTGCTATCTTCTATTTTGTAGGTGAGTTCATCCTATTTACATTCAGCTATAATTACTAACTGTGTTTCCCTCCATCTTATTTTTCTGCCTTTTATTCTTCTCTTCTTCTCCTTTCAGCCTTTTTCTTATTCACAAATAGTTTTGTTTCTATCACTTTCTTAAGTTCGCCCCTTTTTCATATATCTCTTTTTCTTGTTCTTCCTCCCCTTCTTGTTTTCCTGTAGGATAAGATGGGTTTCTATAGCTAAACATGTGCAGATGTTTTTCCTGCTTTGTGCCAATTCTAATGAGAGTAAGATTCAAACATTGCCTGTCATAGCCCATGCCCATCTTCCTACCACTGTGTTGATTCTTAGTATGCCTCTTCACTTGAGAAAATTTACCTCCAATTTTCTCTCCTTTTCTCTTTTCTCAATGTATCCCTCTTTCTTATCACTTGATTTTGTATTACTTGCTTAGTTTGAGGGTGGGGGTTGGATGTGACTGAAAATTTGACTTTTAGCATTAGTCACTGGACGTATTCAATAACTTATGGCAAATACAAAATCTAGTGAATATAGGTTTGCCTGGGCAAAGGACAGGTAGAAGAAATTGGGTTCTGCATATTGCCAGGTTTTTTAAAACTATAACAATTTTAGTTGTACAATATGAATATATAATTGAGTAAAATTAGGAGTTTGTAAAGACAATTCAATCGAATTCTCTCTAAGAAACTTTTATTAAATATCTATTATTTGATGGGCATTCTGCTGGGCCCTACGGATACCACACAAATCCTATTCTTAAGGATTTCCCAATCTATTAGGGATAAGGTAAGGCACGTATGAATAACTAGTGATACAAGGGACAGGAAGATAAAGGCAAATGAGAAGTTCGGGTAAAGTTCTGTGAGACATTTGAGGAGAGAGAAGCCACATTAGGAGTATACTGATAAAAATTTAACAACTGGCTCTCTGGAGGGATACCTTAAAATTTACTTTACAATTTTTACTTAAATTTACTATTTAAATTTTCTCTCTCACTTTCTTAAGTCATCATAATCAATATAATGTGAAACCATGATTTGTGGCATTTGCCAAATCCTGAGATATGTGTTCATACTGAAAATTTAACAATCATCTTTTGAGAGAGCTGACTTTAGCACACCCCTGGACCACTTTCACTGGGATAAAGGGGTTTTCCTGCCTTGAATCCCTCCTTATCCTTCAGGCAGCTAAGGGAAACCTGAGTTCAAGTCTAATCACAAACATTCACTACCTGTGTGAATAAGTTACCTAACCTCTGTTGGATTGTCTCCTCAACTATAACATGGGGATGATGACGGCATCTACCTCAAAGGGTCATTGTGAAGATCAAATGAGGTAATGTTTGTAAAATGCTTAGTACAGTTCCTATACTCTTCAACTATTCTCTTCACCTGGTTGTCAGAGCCATCTTTTTAAGAAGTTCTTTTTTAAAAAAATTCAATTAATTAATTAATTAATTAAGACTATTTTTCCATGGTTACATGACTTATGTTCTTTCCCTCCCCTCCTCTGTTCCCCCTCCTGGAGCCAATGAGCAATTCCATGTATCATCGACCAAGATCTATTTCCATATTAATAATATTTGCAATAGAGTGGTCATTTAGAGTCTACATTCCCAGTCATATCCTCATCAAATCATGTGATCAAGCAATTGTTTCCCTTCTGTGTTTCTGCTCCCACAGTTCTTTCTCTGGATGTAGATAGCATTCTTTCTCATAGATTCCTCAGAAATGTCTTGGATCATTGCTTTGCTGTTAATCCATTATGTTCAATTGTGCCACAGTGTATCAGACTCTGTGTACAATGTTCTCCTGGTTCTGCTCCTTTTGCTCTGCATCAATTCCTGGAGGTCGTTCCAGTTCACATGTAATTCCTCCAGTTCATTCTTCCTTTTAGCGCAATAGTATTCCATCACCAACAGATACTACAATTTTTTCAGTCATTCCCCAATCAAAGGGTATCCTCTCATTTTCCAATTTTTTTTTGCCACTACAAAGAGTGTGGCTATAAATATTTTTGTACAAGTCTTTTTCTTAAGGAGAAGTTCTGACAAAGTCACCCCCCTACTCATTAAACTCTAGTGGCTCCCTTTTACCCCTAGAATCAAATATAAAATACTCTATTTGGCATTTAAAACCTTCCACACCTGGGTCCTTCTTACTTTCCCAGTTTTGTTATAATTTGCTTACCTCTACTTACTCAATCTTCCACCTACAGTGTCCTATTTGCCTTTTCTCAAATACTATATATAGTCCTTTTCCCATCTCCATGTCTTTGCACTCACTGTCCTTCATATCTGAAATACTCTACTCTCTCATTTCCATCTCTCAGTTTCCCTGACTTCCTTCAAGACTCATCTCCATTTCTGCAAGAGACTTCTCTCTACCTTCCCACTTAGCACCATGCCTAGCTTGTGCCTTCTCTGAGATGATCACTTCTATTATACTGAATAGTAGGTGCTTAATCAGTGTTTTAATGATCAATTAAGCCTTTTCTGAGTCTTCAGACCATTAACCTGTTTGACAGAGGTAAAAATTAGCCCTAACTTAGAAGAAAGAAGAAAAGATATGGTGTTCAAATACAACAACTACCTATCCAAACAACTGATTGGCACAAAAATGGAAAATGGATAAAGAAAGACATAAACATGGACTACAGAAGTTTAATAAAGCGCCATTCTTTAAAGCATCTCCTTAAATGGAGAGAATTTATTCTAGTTCATTGAACAGTGCCCTCTTCCTCATACTCTGATTTCTTTCTTTTAAGAGAAATTGTATTCTATTGTATATTATTAACTAAGGGCAGGTATATTCTCTTCCCTGGTCTTTCTAATGTCTGAGCCAAATTGCTACCTTGACAGCTGAGGCCAGGCCCTTTCTATGAGCCTTTGCAGTGATTCCCAAGGGACTTACTCTTAGTGCAAATCTCAGGACCACAGGATACTAGATTTACAGCTAGAAGAAATCTTAGAAATCACCTAGTCCAACAACTCTCTCATTTAATATTGACTGAGATTACATTAACGCTTCCCTTCCAGGTCTAAAGCAGAACTGCTTTTCCCCAAAATAATCAGGGAGGGGAGCATTTCTCTTTAACCCCCAAAAGAATAATGATCCTAAATGTCAAATATCGCTTCAAATCAAGTCAAAAAGCATTTGTTATATCTGCTATGTAACAAGTAGATATGGGAAGGTCCTGTCCCACATCTGGGGGAGATTGGAGTCCTATCTTTGTGAGGAGGGCATTAGCAGTGGCCGAGCAATGATTATCAGTTTTCCTTTTCTCCAAGAGCAGAGTTGGACTTGGAATCAGAAGATGAAGGAGAGGAAGATGAAATAGAACATTCACTGGGATAGATGCAGATCAGCACTGTGAAGGTACAATAGCTAGGGATTTGTCTGATTGCAGAGAGTAGGGAAAGCCTCTTGCATGAGATAATAGAGAAAACAGTTCACAGGTACCTTCTCTCCACTGAGCTGTATTTGTAGGACCGAAGGGGAACGAACACTCTATTACACTGCCATTAGGACTCCGAGGTCATTGGTGTCATAGTCTCTCTGGATATGAGTATTTATGGAGGAAGCAAGTCACTGCATACATTTCTCTTTCTCAAGATGTAGAAAGGCTATTTCTTTAAAACCCAGACTCTTCTTTTGCACCTTCTCCCCAGAACCCAAGCACACCCCATCTTTGGAGCTTCCATTTCTATGCATCCTGGGACAGAATGTCTCATTACACAAAAGAAGAAACAGTACCGCTCTGAGTTGCCTGAGGTCTTACAGATGATAAATATCAAAGGGAGGACTTGCACCCAGATTCTCTGACTTCAGAGCAGGGCACCCTCCATTAGAAGGGATTGAAGAGGGCATTCCTCTCCAGGCACAGTCGATTCTCTGGTATCTAAGATCTCTTCTAGCTTGGGGTTTAAGCCCTTCTGTGTTTCGTGAACAGGATTTCATACTTCCCACATGGTCTGCTTGTGTAGGCTTTTAAGAAATCAGGCTGCCTTTATTTTTAGGTAGGTAACACCTCCTAAATTAAAAGCTCTCCCAAAGTAACTGGGAGCTGCAATACAATGAAGCCACTCAGCTAATCCCAACTATGTGTGAGCATCCAGTAAGAGGAGCTGGTGTTTGGGGCGATTGGTCTCTAAAGACCAGTCAAGCATTTCCTTGTTTGGCATTGGGAAAGATCGCTGTGGCATTTCAGCCTGGCCTTTGACTCGCTGAAAGCTTCTAGACTGTGGACAAAACAAACTGGCTATGGAAACCAAGCAGAGAAAATAAAAGCAAGAGGAAGCTGGCCAGAGGGTTGGTGAGCTCTTTGTCACATTCAGAAAACACAGCTGGGGCAGTCAGGAGATGTGCCTCACTGGCTCTCATACTGAGGGGCAGGTCATTTTCCCTAGAAAAATGAAGCCCCAAGTTAATATTACAGGGCCGCTCCCTAATTTAGCCTTAATGTCCCAAAGATGCTCTTTTCTTTGGGCGGCCAGCCATGTGGTGCAATGGGTCTGGAGCCAGAAAGACCTCAAGACACTAGCTGTCTAACCCTGTCAGGTCACTTAGCCTTTGCCTGACTCCACTTCTTCGATGGGAAAATGGAGATAATAATGGAATAATGGCCAGGATTGTTGTGAAGATCATATGAGAGAATATTTGTACAATGTCTGGCACATAGTAAGTACATAATAAGTGTTTGTTTCCTTCTTTCCTTCCTTTTCTCTGTACCAACTCACCCTCCAGGGATGCTGTATAAAATAAGTACCTCAGACCCACCACAAACTGTGATGTCCCACCTAGAGCAGGTGTGGTGCACTTTTCTAGGTGACGCCGCCATTGCCATCGCCCAACCTCTGGCCCCAGTTGGTGGAGCAGTAAATGTGACTTAGTTGATAAGTTTAGAGAGGCAAATGGTATAACGAGTATAGCATTGGACTCGGAGTCCAGAAGACCTGAATCTGACCTGCTTTAGATTTCCTCTGAGCTGTATTATTCCAGGTAAATCACTTAGCTGCTCTTTGTCTCAGTTTCTTCATTTGTAAAATTGATCAAAGATCCCTTCCAGCTCCAAATATATGATCCCAAGCATACAAGTGGTGGACCTTTCATCAAAGATAGACTCTGGAGCTGTTTCCAGTTTCCTCTGGGTTCCAGGAAATCTCAATTATGAAGATAGTAGGGAAAAAGACAAAGGCTGGATGGAGAAAGGGAACAAGGGAGACAGAGAGACAGAGAAAGAGAAAGGAGAAAGGGGAGAGAAAAAGGGAGAAAAGGGAGCAAAGAAGGGATGAAGAAGAGGAAAGAGACAGAGAGAAGGAAAAAGGAGGAAGAGGAGGAGGAAGAGGAGAAGGAGGAAGAGGAGTGGCAGCAATTTTATTGTCTTGATTTATTTATGGAAGTCTTAATATAAAAATAGGGCAATATCCCAGCTTCCAAATGGAAAGGGAAATTAAGACATTTAAAAATGTCTGCCTTACCTGTGTTTACTATACCCTCACTCAAGGAGGTTTCATATCTAAAACAATGATGAAATCCCCAATTTGAAGACCAAAAGCTCCCAAAGACTAGGTCAGATTTCTTTTGAGCACTCCTCTGTAAACTAGGTGAGCTTAGACTTACAGGAGGTATTTTTAGGAAGGACATTGATAACTGGAGGAAGGTTATGGGTAAAAGAAACATTTAATTCTTAATGAAGATTGGTTAAAGAAAGGACAGACAGGACACTTAACTGTCTTCCCAAACTTGAAGGTCTATCTCGTGGAAGTGGCATTATAACTCATAGCAACCATTTTAGAGTGCTTTAAAGTCTACCAAATACTTTATATTCATCATGTTTCTTATCCTCACTACAAGCTTGGGAAATAGGGAAATAGCTAAAGAAACTGGAGTGGGGGGGAGGGGGCAGGATGAGTAATTAAGTGACTTGTCCAGAATCACACAGCTAATAAAGCAGGAGAATACAGACTCAAATCTCCCTGACCCCAAGTTCAGCACTCAACTCCCTGGGCTACCAAGCTCCCCAAGATTAGGCTTTTTCTGTTTGTAACCAGAGGGAAGGACTAGAACAAATGTAGGAAGAATGCAAAGGGGCAAATTTAGTCCCTTAGTGTGGGATGGGGAGGCAACCCAACAATTTGAACTATTGCCAGTTGGAAAGAGCTCCTCTGGAAATAATGGAGGTCTTAAAGCAAAAATTGAATGACCATCTGTTGGTT
Organism: Gracilinanus agilis; assembly: GCF_016433145.1. Taxonomy (NCBI): domain Eukaryota; kingdom Metazoa; phylum Chordata; class Mammalia; order Didelphimorphia; family Didelphidae; genus Gracilinanus; species Gracilinanus agilis. The sequence continues at coordinate 11,293,686 of NC_058135.1, read as the reverse complement.
ATATTGTAAAGAGGATTTGTGTTCAGAAATGAGTTCTACCAGTTGATCTCTGGGGTTCTTTCCAACTCTGAGAATCTGATGATTCCTATATACCCTGATAATATGATCTGAAACTGTGAGACTGAACTGTGAAAAGTCCTACAAGGCATTCAACAGAATTCTCCTTAATACAAAGGAGTTGAAATGAAATCAGGGATTAACTTTGTTTAGTGGTATGGGCCCCCTTCAGAGTCTGTTGAAAACTATGGACTCCCTCTCAGAATTATGTTTTTATTTTGTTTTTAAAAATCTTTATTACTAAGTATTGGTTCCAAAGTAGAAGAGAAGAGGGGTAAGAGCTAGGCAATTGGGGTTAAGTAACTGCCCACTGTCATATAGCTAGGAAGTATCTGAGGCCAGATTTGAACCCAGGACCTCTTTTCTCTAGGTAGGCCTGACCAGTGAGCCACCTAGCTGCCTGGAATTATTTTTTTAAATGCATAAACAACAACAACAACATAGGAATACAAAAGAAACCAATTAGAGTAGAGTCCAATTATCTGTGGTTTCACTTTCTTTGGTTTCAGTTATCTCTAGTCAACCAACGCCAGTAGTCTGCCCCGAGGCACTAAAAGTCTAGTCAAAGAAACTTCTCTTCTTCTTTCACTTCTACTTTTTTTAGGAGTGGAGAGTCTGCAGAGCACAAAAATGAGAGACAGGAGCAGAGAGGGGTTAGCAAGTGTTAGCTTACATCCATGTTTTTCAGCCATCCCAATGTAACCTCTAGGGATAAGGGGGCCTGGAATATCTATCTATCTATCCATCCATCTATCTATCCATCTATCTATCTATCTATCTATCCATCCATCTATCTATCTATCTATCTATCTATCTATCTATCTATCTATCTATATCTAGCTAGCTAGCTATATCTCTCTATCTCTATCTTTCTATATATATATCTAGCTAGCTATATCTATATCTTTATCTCTTTCTTTCTTTCTTTGTCTTTATCTCTATCTTTCTCTCTATCTCTATCTTTATTTCTATCTTTATCTATTTCTGTCTCTATCTATCTATTTATCTATCTATCTCTCTGTCTCTATCTTTCTCTCTATACATATATATCTAGCTAGCTAGCTATATATATATCTATATCTTTATCTCTATCTTTCTTTCTTTCTCTGACTTTATCTCTATCTTTATCTATTTCTATCTGTCTCTGTCTCTATCTCTCTATCTCTATCTATCTCTATCTCTATCTCTCTCTATCTCTCTGTCTCCATCGATCTATCATCTACATTATGTATATATATAGAGAGCGATCAGAATATTGAAAACAACCATTCATAGACCCAGATTAAGAACCTCTGACAGATGTTCCCTGAAGTCCTTTCCACGTCTCTATCCAGCGACGCTCTGGTCCTACCTAGCTTCCCTGGAGTTCGATCACCTTCTCTTCAAAAGAATGGAATTGGACTGGGCGATTGCGCTGGGCTTTTTGTTTCCAGTTCTGGTTGTTCTGTCGTATAAACACACAAGAATGTCTTTCTGGCTCGTCGCCATCATTGATGGTCTCCAGGGCCTGGAGGTAATTGCTAACGATCTCCAGCAATGGGCCCATATAACATGCTGCTCTCTGACAGGTCCAAATTCACAGTCCCCAAAGGGATTTCTTTCTCCAGGACTTCCGGTGCACTTGGTAGAAGTTCAGGATGGGCTTTGGGGACGACGTCTGATCCTGCCTTTCTACTGTGTTTCATGCCCTCCCACCACCACCACCCCCAGCCCCCTAAAACCATTTATAATATAATGTAGACTTTAAATGGAAAAAGAGTGGAGATTGTGGTTGTGAGGAGATGCCGTGATTCTCCTCAGCAGGGGTGAAATCCCCTCCTTCTTGTAAAGGGCGCATTGACTGCCCTCTGCTGCCCTCCCAGAGCATCGGCCAAGGAGAGGCCGCCATCCATTGATGGCAGGTCAGGAATGTTGGAGGTTATTGTTATGCTTCCGGCAGATTGTAAGCGAAGCGCCATCTGATCGGGCTCTGTGCCCAAGGTGACATAGACACCAGGGCTGAACCCAACTCAGCGGCTGCTCTGGGCCAACTTCTCCTTCCTCCTCTGGGTCCTTCTGGCGTGCCTCTCGTCCTCTGCTCCTAACTCTCCTCACCCTAGAGCCGGGATGAAGGGATACTTTGCTTAGGAGCAGTTGCAAATGTTACCAGTAGAAATGTCAGTTATTTTTAAAAATAACTAAAGTGAGGGAGAGCGAAAGATGAAGAAAGCAGTAAGCTACAAGATCACACATTTATCGAACACCTACTGTGTGCAGAGCCTTGGGCTTGAGGGAGGCAAAGACCTTATGCAGGGTGTCCTAAAAGTCTTAGTGCAGTTTTAAAGTGTTTAAACATACAGATAATAAATAGCCCATGCTCAGTGGCTACTATTATCTGTATGTTTAAACAATTCTTTTAATTGAAAAAAAAATTAACCTCTACTAGCCCGTGCTAGCAGAGAAGTCCTGGGGTGTGGCATAAGGCACAGAGAGGTGAAGTAATGTGCCTTATGTAAGACAGCAAGCGTCAGAGACAGGATTTGAACGAAGGTCTTCGCAATTCCAAACCCCACTGCCTCTTGTCTTAGACTAGGGCCCCCAATGCTAAAAGGAAAAGCGATAGAGTGCCTTAGAGAAAATGTGTCTCACTCTCTAGAAACATTACCCTAATCTCTCCCAGATCATTTTTCCAGGGGTAGGAGACCACGTGGAATATACTTATAAAGTAGGACAGGTAAATGCTACCATCTAGTGGCAGTGTCAGAGGCTGGCTCTGGAGTAAAAGAACCCAGGTTCAAATTTTGCTTGTGAGACTGCAGGGAAGTCACTTCCATTTCTCAGCCCTCAGTTTTGTCATCTGTAAAAAAGGGGGCACAGGACCAGATAGCCTCTCAGATCCCTTCCAGCTTCTCCTCAGAGATCTCACTGGGTTTTGTAATTCTGCCCAATACACCCACTTCCCCTCTGGGGCTGCCCCGTTCTCCTCTGAAGATGAGTGATTTGGACCCCGTGACCTCTCAGCTCCCTTTCAAATACAGATCTGTGATCCATCCATTTGTCTACAAAATCAGACTTTGCAGAAGAAAAATATTTTATTCGGGTATATGAGAAATTTCTAGACAAAGATTGAATCTGAGAAAATGTAAAGCCTCTTCCTTGGATCATGACCCCATGTGACACCTTTTCTCCTCTCCCCCTGGTGACCTTCTATCTGGTCAGCAGTCCCATGATCCTTGACTGGCAGTCCAGGGCTAAGTGCCTTTGTGAGCCTGTCACTCTGGGCCTCCCCAGGCCTGAGGGCTGGTGAGGATTCCATATCACCTTTCTCTTTTCCTCCCTCCCTCCCTTTGCTTCTGGTGACATGCTGCCTTCTGGTGTTTGTACGTTCTTAGCTTGAGTAATGGATAGGGTCAGAACCTCGGTAGCTCTGACTGATATATCAGCTAATTTTTGGAGCCCTTCATTCAAACAACAGAGAATAGAATCACGGATTTAGGGAAGAACTGGACCTTGGAGATCATTCAGGTTAATCAGAACCAGTTCGATGTCTTCACTTTATGATGAGGAACAGAAAACCCATAGAGCAGTGATTGCCAAAGTGGGCGCCACCGCCCCCTGGTGGGTGCTGCAGCAATCCAGGGAAGTGGTGATGGCCACCCTTTTTTTGTATTACATTTTATTCTGAGTTCAATAAATAGTTTCATAATTTCCGGGGGGGGGGCTAAGTAATATTTTTTCTGGAAAGGGGGCAGCAGGACAAAAAAGTTTGGGAACCACTGCCATAGAGGTTAGATGATTTACTCAAGGTCATACAAACATCAGCTGGCAGACTCAGGATTTGAACCTAGGTCTTTGGGCTGCAAAGTTAGCATGCTGCATTGTACCACACCCTAATGTATGCTAAGGAAACAGTGTAGTTCAGTGGAATTAGTAATGAGTTTACAATTGGGAGATCTGGGTCTGAGTTCAGCCTTTTCCATTTAATACTTTTGTCAACCTTGGGCCAGTGTCTTAAATGGTCTGGGCCTCAGTTTCCTTTCCTGTGAAATGAAAGGGATGGATTGAATGATCTCTAAGGTCTGTTTCATCTCTAACCTTTTGTGATCTTTCTGGAACGGCAACATAAGCCTTAAGCCAAGTGGACTGGATTTTGTCTTTCATTCTCCACGAGAGCAGGGTTTTGTTTGTGGAATTCTGATTATGGAATTTCAGAGCCAGCTATGAAATTGGATCTCAGGGGCCATCTCCACAGCCAACCAAGAATCTCCTCTCCAATATCTGTTATCTGGCCTTCCTTCTATAAAGGTTCTGATTGGGCCAAGAGGGGAAGAAAATTCCCCAAGGGCAGATTCAGTCTGCAGAAAGTCTCCTAATTTGAACCCCAACAAATAAAAGCTTCAGTGAAGGAATCAAAGAGAAACAACTGAAGAAGTAAAGAAGCCAGTTAATAGAAACATCAAAATGTTTATTTAGGAATTCCGATGGCCACAGGGACATTGAACACCTTATTTTCAAATCAGTTCAACAAATATATTTTAAGCTTAGTTAGAGAGGCAGCTAAAGTCTAGGGTGAGAGAGCTGACCTCTGAATCAGAAAGTCCTCGGATCAAGTTCTGTCTTTCATGCACACTGCTTCTGCTGCCCTAGTCTAGTCACAAGCTCTCACAGCCCATGCAGCATCCTAGGACTGTAATTTGAAGAGTAAGTGTGGACTTGCATTGGGAAAAAGAGTTTCCCTACAAGGATTACCCCATTCCAAGAAAACTATAGGTCTAAATTCACATGCAAATAGTTGTGGGAAATGCTGGGGAAATAAGAAAAGAAGTTGCTAGGTGGCAAGTCAAGGAGTGGGACAAGTAGGTAGCACAGTGGATAGAGTACCAGACCTGGAATTAGGAGGACCTGGGTTCAAATTTGGACTTCCTCTTTTTAGCTATGTGACCCTGGAAAAGTTACTTAACCCTGATGGCATAGTCCTTGCCTTCTGTCTTAGAGTTGTAACTAAGACAGAAGGTAAGCGTTTAAAAAAAAGAAAGAAAGAAATTCAAGGAGCTTATATATAGCCTAATAGGGAATAACCTGTACGCAGAGAAATATCATGCAAGTGATAGGTAATGGGGACAAGAAAGGGAGCATACAAAGATCTTTAGGAGAAAGAAAGAAAGAAAGAAAGAAAGAAAGAAAGAAAGAAAGAAAGAAAGAAAGAAAGAAAGAAAGAAAGAAAGAGAGAGAGAGAGAGAGAGAGAGAGAGGGAGGGAGGGAGGGAGGGAGGAAGGAAGGAAGGAAGGAAGGAA
>NC_058135.1:11240568-11288024 GCF_016433145.1 Gracilinanus agilis | reverse complement strand
AAGAAAGAAAGAAAGAAAGAAAGAAAGAAAGAAAGAAAGAAAGAAAGAAAGAAAGAAAGAAAGAAAGAAAGTGGATTAAGGAAGACTTCATAGAGAAGGTCACACCTGACCTGAGCCTTGAAGGAAGGAAGGGGAAGGAAATCAGGCATGCCTAAGAGCCTACATAAAGGTATGGATATACAACAGAAATGGGAGTCCTGTTGTGCTGGAACATGGAGTACATAAAGGGGGGTAATGTGAAATGGGCTGCAAAGGGAGGCCAGAACATGAAGGGCCTGGAACACCAGACTAGTTTTAACAGAAAGTTTAGTTTCCATTAGTTCTATCTAGTCATCTGGTACATTTCCCAAGCATTATTCCACAGATGTAATTCATTTTATCTTCTCTCTGAGTTAGTTTTTATTTTATTTTGATTGTATCATTTTTCCATAACTTTGTGTACTTGACTGGTAAAATTGTTGCTCGGTAAATTTGTTATTTTTGTGAGTCTCCTTCAAAGTGTTCCCCCAGATGTTTTTCTCTACAGTGAAATATATTCATCAGTTTTACATAGAATTGCACTCTCTCTCAGGATGCTCCCAAAGCAAATGCAGCATTTTTAGGTTCAAAGTCCATCACAGAATGTAAGTGATTGGTGGGTAGACCTGTACTTGAAACTGTGCAATTGGATCAATCAGTCAAGACTTGTGTGACTATTTGGTAAGACTCCTTCTTTGCCTATTTAGTTTATAGAGTATCAGGATTAACTTATCTTTAAATGTTTGATAGAATTCACTTGTGAATCTATCTGGCCCTGGGAATTTTTTCTTAAAGGAGTTCCTTGATGGCTTGTTCAATTTCTTTTTCTGAGATGGGGTTGTTTAAGAATTCTATTTCCTCTTCTGTTACTCTAGGCAATTTATATTTTTGTAAAAATTCATCCATTTCACTTAGATTGCCGTATTTATTGCCTTATAATTGAGCGAAATAGTTCTTAATAATTACTTTAATTTCCTCTTCATTAGAGGTGAGATCACCTTTTTCATTCATGATACTGTTAATTTGGTTCTCTTCTTTCTTTTTCTTAGTTAGATAACCAATACTTTATTTTATTTTTTTAATACCAACTCCTGGTCTTATTTATTAGTACAATAGTTCTTTTACTTTCAATTTTATTAATTTCTCCTTTGATTTTTAGGATTTCCAATTTGGTCTTTATCTGAGGGTTTTTAATTTGTTCTTTTTTCTAGTTTTTTTAGTTTTATGCCTAATTCGTTAATCTCTTTCTCTTTTTTTTTTTTTTTAAACACTTACCTTCTGTCTTGGAGTCAATACTGTATATTGGCTCCAAAGCAGAAAAGTGATAAGGGCTAGGCAATAGGGGTCAAGTGACTTGCCCAGAGTCACACATCTAGGAAGTGTCTGAGGCAAGATTTGAACCTAGGACCTCCCATCTCTAGGCCTGGCTCTCAATCCACTGAGTCACTCAGCTGCCCCTCTTTTTCTCGTTTTTGTTAATATGGGCACTCAGGGATATAAATGTTCCCCTGAGTACTGCTTTTGCAGTAACAGCTTGCATGACTAATGTGTGTAATCACAATAAACCTTTTTTTTTTCCTTTTTTATTTTAAACCCTTAACTTCTGTGTATTGACTTATAGGTGGAAGAGTGGTAAGGGTAGGCAATGGGGGTCAAGTGACTTGCCCAGGGTCACACAGCTGGGAAGTGTCTGAGGCCGGATTTGAACCCAGGACCTCCCGTCTCTAGGCCTGGCTCTCAATCCACTGAGCTACCCAGCTGCCCTACAATAAACCTTTTATCACAGGATGCCCCCCAGGCATGAAAGATCCAGGTACCCTTTGGCAGCTTTTCATTTCCCTGCTATTCCAACTTCTTCCCATGTGGAACTTGGATCTGTCTGTTATAAGCTCCTCTTACAAGCATACAAGGCTCAAAACCTAGCACAGTTTTATTTACAACTGAAGAGATAGAGAAAATATTTGCATTCAAACCCTTAAAAGGAGAGGAGTGTCTCTTTTCCCAAAGACCAGTCAGTCTCTGTGACTTACAGAACTGCCCTGAATAGGTTTCAAGTGGGAAAAGCCAGGGATATCCCTTCCAATCTTTTTCTGTTCTCTCCCAACTGTAGTGCTCCTCAAATCTAAGTAGGTGGTAGTCATTCCTCTGTTTTACATTTTTCTTCCTTTTTCTTTCCATACTTTCTCTTTCTTCAGAGAAATTCAGTGAGTTTTTGCGAACTATCCCTTCCCCTAGCTGCTTTTCAGAAGATCACTGAAAGTAAATGAGGAGAGGAACTAAATGCCCTTGGTGATAAGATGAAGTTGGATATGATAGCACAGAGAAGCAATGTGGATAATGGGTAAACCAGTGGTTTCAGAACAATGAAGATCCAAATTCAAGTCCTGCCTCTGACACACATTGGTTGTGTGACCCAGGGCAAGTCAACTAACCTCTTAGTGTTTTTATATATGGGTAAAACTAGAGGGGTGCTGGTTCCTTCCAACTTCCCAAATCTGTGATACTCTTCAAATTTTCTCTTAAGAATTCTAAGTTACAGAGAAAATGCTAACCTGCATAGTAGAAAATGTTTCCTCTCCTGGGAATTCCTCACATCAATGAAATAATAGGTCTAATCTCCATCCCTGTTTTTATAAGAGAATGTATAAGCCCAAATATAGATTCTCAATTTAGCCTAGAAGGGTCTTAGATATCATTCTGCCCAACCCTATCATCTTACAGATAAGGTTACTGAGGCACAAAGAGGTTAATATACTTGACCAAAGTTGCATTACAAGTGGCAAAACTGGGATTTGAACCCAGGTCTTCAGAATCCAGATCCAGTGCTTTTTTCTGTTGTTTCATGTAGGGGAGAGTTGGATAGAGTAGATGGACAGAAAGTTGGGTCAAATTTCAGGAAATAAGAAAGGTTGGAGTCGGACTTCTGCAGGTCTTGAATATAAACAGATTATTAAATACAAAATACCAATTTTGCTTGGCAGTATGAATAGCATTATGTAGCATTACGCTAGTATTATGAATAGCTAGCAATATGAAGAAATTCAATATAAATTTGATAAAAGAAAAAAGAAAGAAATTAAGTAGAAAATATCAATTTAACTTTGTAAGCAATAGAAAGCCACTGCAGGCGTATGAATATATAAAACAGGCTATAAAAAATGAGAGGAGATGAGAGTAGAGGTGAGAAGACCTATAAGGAAGCTCCTCATGAGTATTATCATCAAAATATATTTTGACACATATAAAAAATAAAATAAACACATTGTTTTGGTTGCCTTTTCCTAAAGTCATCCAGGAGCCCTTCTAGGGGGGATTCAAGAGGTCATGATGTCAGAAGGGTTTTCAGAGGATCATAGATATAGATCTGGAAGACAGCTTAGAGGCCACATAGTCCAACCCCCTCATTTGACAGATGAAAAGACTCAGGTCTATGGAGTTTCCGTGATTTGTCTAATTTCACACCTGGAAATAAGTAACTATCAGATTGGGTTTTGAACCCAGGCCTTTGGCTCCAAGATCAAGACTGTACTGAAATGACTCCGTCCATTTTCTCATTTGAGCATGGTGAAACACCTACATACATAAACATAGACATGCATGTGATGTGCACGTACATACAAAGCCTCACTAAAAACCGTGCATGGATACGAGCAAACCACAACAGGATAGAGACGATAACCAGCTTCTGTTCAGAGCTCAACTAAGGTAATATTATTCCTTTTCAGATCTGGCCAAGTTTCCCAAATATTCCTCTGGGCCAAGGGTTAGGATAGCACTTGCCAAGTACTTCCCATTTAGAAGAGTTTCATGCATTTTATGGGAAATGCAATCCATGAAGCCAAGATTATTTATTTAAACTCATTACAGTATTAAGGGATAAATGCTATTTCTTAGCCATTTCCTCCTCCCTTTTGATAACCATATATGGTTTGGTTGCAATGAGGGAAGGCTGAGTTTGGAAGCGGAGGACCTATGACCAAATTCTAGTTCTGTCACTTATTGTTTATATGATCTTCTGGGCCTCAGTTTCCTCATCTGCAAAATGAAAGGGTTAGAATAGATGCCCTTTACATTCCTTCCAGATCTAAATTAATGAACCCAAGTCTCTGGGCCTCAGTTTCCTCATCTGTCAAATGAGGGGATTGGAATAGGTGATTTATGTAGTTCCTTCCAGGTCCATGTGTTAGGATCCTATTTTGACCAGAATGATGGCTTTTAAATTGTCTTAATTGGGATTGGTTCAAGTCACTGTTGAGTGTGGTTCTAAAATCCTGCCCACTGGAGTTGATGATGGCAGCCCGTAGCTTCTGTGTTAGCCATGTGAGTGACAGCCTGGGACCTTTTCATCTTCTCTGATCACTCCCTGGACAAAATGTGGACAATTGTGAAAAACTTCTCTAATATGGAATCCCATGGAGGGTAACACCGTGTTTCTCGTTCTTTCCCTTGCTTGTCCATGGCCAGGCTCCACCTTCACGCACACCTCTTCCCTCCAGACCAAGCACACCTAGATGTCATAGCTAGGAATGAAGACACATGAGCCTTTTTGAGCAACAGTGCATAGAATGGATTCAGAGTATTTTGAAGGTCATGGGGGAAATTACACATCTCTTTTCTCTCCTCCACCAGCCAGTCAATCAATAAACACTCCGCGAAGAGCCAGGGCTGCCAAAAGTGGCCAATAGAGTTCTCTCCTAGATTGTGAGTTAAGGGACTGGGATGGTGTTGCCCTTGACAGTACCAGAAGGTGGGAGTTGGAGAGGATTTAGGGGGAAAGATAATGAGTTCAGCTTTAGACATAATGAGTCCAAGATGTCTACTGGACATCCAATTCTAAATATCTACTAGGCAGGTTAGAGAGGCAAGACAACAGAGAGATTATGACAGAATGGGTAGATGGGAGACTCATCAGAAGAGATGGGAATTAAGGCCCTGGGAGCTGACGAGGTCACCAAGTGAAGCAGAATAGAGAGAAAGGAGAAAAGGGCTGAGGAAAGAGCTCTATGGGATACCCATAGTTAGTAGGTGTGACCTGGATGCAGATCTAGCAAAGGAGACTGAGCAGTCAAATAGGAGGAAAGGGAAATGTCCCGAAAACTTGGAGAGAAGACTGGGTCAAGGGAGAGAAGGCGATAGATGGTGCCGAAAGCTGCTGAGAGGTCATGGATGATGACTGAGAAAAGGTCATTGAGTTGGGCAAGTAAGAGATCATGGGAACTTTGTAGGGAGAGTTGTGGCTGAATGCTATGGTCAGAAACCAGATCGCAGGAAGTTAAGAAGAGAGACAAGAGAGGAGACAGAGGTACTGACTGGTTCCAACCTGGTACTCTGCACTGTTCCCTAATTCTAATCTATGTATTAGAAAATAGGTCTCCATCTTTTGAGGTGTGTGCCTGCCGTTGGGACATTTAATTGGCAGAGAAAGAGGACGTTTTCTTGCTCTGAGGCCTTGGGGAAACTGATTTCCCCTTTCTGGCGCTTGGCTTCTCCTTCTCCTCAAAGCTGGATTAGATGGTCACTAAGGTGTCTCAGATGGTGATCTTATGGAAAGCTCCAGTCAAAGATCTCAGAATCGGAGGGAGCATCATGGGAGCTGTGCTAGGGTTTCATACCACTAGAGGGAAGCACAGCTTCACTCTTGGATACTCTCAGGACCCATTCCTGGCCCTGGAGCAGAGGCACCTTCTGAAAAGCAAAGACTAAGACTATCAACAAGAGGGAAACCAATCCTTCGGATTCCTCATCAAGGTTGGCCCCAAAAGTTAAGTAACTAGTCCAGAGTTCAAAATTCTACCGTTAGACAAAAAAAAATCCCATTCCTGGGAGAAGCTGGGTGTCTCTAGGTGAGGCTGGGCTAGTGAGGGTTTTGCCAGGAGGGGACCCAGGCTCCTGCCCAGGCTCTGAGTTCTCCTGGACCACCAAGCTACCAAATAACAGCTGGTGGTTGATAGCACCAATGTCTTTAAATTGCAATGCCCTCTACTGGATGTTGCTCCAGGAGAAACTATGAACAGGCTGCTGCGAGAGTCAAAGGACAGACTGGAACTCAGGGCCTGCTGGCATCAGATCCAGTTCTACTCACTCTGCCATGCCATCTTTCAAGAGCATGAAGGCAAACAAGGACGAACAAGGACTGTGATGACTGCAGACATAGATCCTGGCCACCACCTGCTCTGCCGCTGTGTCTCTGGCTGTCACTTAGCCTCAGTCATAAATCACAGATTTAAGCAGGAAGAGACCTTAGAAGCATCTAATTTTTACAGATGTGGAAACCAAGGCCCAAACTGGTCCACTGGCTTGCCCAGGGTCGCCCAGCTAGTAAGGATCTGAGGCAAAACTTGAACTCAGAGCTTCCTGACTCCAAAACTGACATTCTGTCTGCCATAGTGCAACTGTCATGTGTAGACCCCTTTTCTACAATGGAACTGGCCTGGGATTTCCTGTGGCTTCTGGCTCATCCTCCAGTCCATTTGGATGTAAAACTAAGTGGCCAAGAGAAAACATAGCACTTGGAGAAGGGCATGTCCTCAGCCCCTTCCCTTTCTTAAAAGAGATGTCTCCGCTAGACAAAACCACTCTGAATTCCGTCCAAAGGAAAGCACGTTCTAAATCACTGGAAGAGAGGCTTTCGCAAACCCCTCTTCTCTCTCGAGCAGTCTGCACCTATTCTCAAAGGCTCTCGAAGATGCCAGTGATGGATTGCTTTGGTCTGATGGGACTATTTTTCCAGATGACTTAATAATAGACCCTACTGGGATATTTCTGGAGCCCAGAATTAGGTTTTCTTTCCTCCCCGCCCCCAAACACTAACCTTCCTTCATAGAATCAATATTGGGTATTGATTCCAAGACAGAAGAGACATAAGGGCTTGGCAAAGGGGGTTAAGGATTTGCCCAGGATCATGTAGCTAGGAAATATCTGAGGCTAGATTTGAACTCAGGACTTTTCTTCTCTAGGCCTGGCTCTCAATCCACTGAGCCATCTAGCTGTCCCCTAGGTTTTATTTCTAAAGAAATCTGAAGAATCCCCCCCCACACACACACACACACACACACTTCCTATCCCTCTGCTGGTCACAATGGGAAAATGGCAGCCCTCATAGACCAATGGGAAAATGATAGCACTTGTACATGTAATCCAAATGGAGCATGACTGAATTTGCACAGGTTAGCTCTGGTCATTCACCAAGTAAAGGCCAGCACCAGGAACCCAGCTTTTTGAAGAAATGTGTCCAGTGGGGACAAGGGCAGGTGGATCCCTGGAATTTCTATGGATGAATTTTTTTGCATTTGGAAGATCTGGATCCCCTCTTGGCTCTTCACTAACTCTTTCACCTCGATCAAGGTGCCATTTTTCACTGGGCTTCAATTATTTTCATCTATAAAGAGGACTGGTGTAGATGGCCTCTAAAGCTCAAAGCCCTGACATTGTATAAGTTTGGGAGGTGGATGGGAATGCTGGGAACAGCAATAGCTTCCTCTCCTGCCAGCCTTGCTCAGGGTGGCAGAAAGAACCTCAGCCTAGGCCAGGTACAGCTATGAGCATCACCTTCCTGGGATGAGAGGGCTTGACTCCATAGCTCTAGGGGTTCTGTCTAACTCTGAATCCAAAAGTCTATGTACTGAAGTCCCCTCCCTACATTTTTTAAAGGAGGAAACAGAATCAGAGAGATGTTTCTTGCCTAAAGTCGCACAAATGGCTGAACTAGGAAATGTATCTAGGTCTTCTGACCCCAGTTCTTGTTCAGATAGTCTATGTGTTTAGCTCTAAAACTCCATACTGGTCTCCTCTGCCCCCCTTCATGATTGTTTCTTCTTTTTTTGCTATTATGACTCTACAAACAACAAATATGAATATTTCTCAATACAAAGAAAAGAGTACTACATATGACAATGTCTTTTAGGTATTGCTTATTAAAAATAATCAAACCACCAACATTTTGATTAAATTTAATTTGGTAGTTCCCACACAGCCCTGTTTGCCCGTGTCCCCTTTTGAACTCTGTTCCATTTCATCAAAGGCCTTTTCTTTCTTTTCTTCCTTTTTTTTGGGGGGGTGGGAGGGGAGAGAGAGGAAGCTAGGATCATTTACTGTATCCCCATCCTCAGCCAAATGTAAGCTTTTCCTTGTAAAAAAAATAAATACAGTCAAGGAAATAAAATCCATTCATTGGTCACAGCTTAAAATGTATACAATCTAGGGTGGCTAGGTAGCACGATGGATAGAGCACCAGGGTTGAAATCTGGAGGACCTGGGTTCAAATCTAGCCTCAGACACTGCCTAATCATGTGCCCCTGGGCAAGTCACTTAGCCCCTATTGTCTAGCCTTTACCACTCTTCTGTCTTGGAATGGATACTTAGAATTGATTCTAAGACAGAAGTTGTGGGATTTAAAAAATGCTTGCATCATTGTTCATCTCTGGCCCATCATTTTTCTGCCAGAAGGAGGTTAGTGTGATTCTTCATCAATCTTCCAGAGGGCTAATTGGACAATGTGTTGATCAGGTACATGGAGCTGTGTCACACAGATTTCAAATTGTTTTCCTTTACATTGTTGTAATTCTTGAATAAAATTATTCTCCTGGAGCTGCCTCTAGGCATCAGTACCTCCAAGCCTCCCCAAGTTTTGCTACCCTTTTTTGCCATTTTTTTATGGCACAATAAGATTCCATCATATGCTGTGACTTACCCAGCCATTCCTCAGTGGATGGGCAGCCCTTCAATTTCCAGTTCTTTTCTCTAATAAAAAGTAATGCTTTTAGAAATACTTTTGTGCAGATGAGTGCTTCCCCTCTTTCCTTGATCGTGGTATTTCTGAGTCAAAGCAAGTGACTTTGGGAGCATCATTTCAACAATTCTCCTCTCCATATTTGAGGAAAGCATCTCCTTTCTATCTCTTCTAATGTGGTTATGATAGAATGTTGTTTTTTTTTTTAATTGAAGCCACACATCTAGTTGGAGCTTATTATGGTATATGGTGTGACTATGAGGTCTAAATCTAGTTTCTGCCAGAATGTTTTCCAGTTTTTCTAGCAGGTTTTTATGAAATAGTGAGTGTATACTACTACTACTATCCTATTATGCATACATACTACAGTTGTATATTCATTTGTTTCATTTTGTTTTGTACCAAGTCTGTTCCATAATCAACCTTTCTATTTTTTAACAAATACCAAATGATTTTGATGATTAGTGATTTGTAGTATTTCCTGAGATCTGGGGCTTCTAGACTTCCCTTACATTTTTTCTTCAAATCATTTCCCTTAAGACTCTCAATTTTGGGAGGGATATCAGAGGATAGAGAGTCAGGCCTGGAGTCAGGAGGCCCTGGGTTCAAATCTGGCCTCAGATGCTTCCTAGGTGTCCAACCCTGGGAAAGTTACTTAACTTCAATTGTATAGTCTTTACCCCTCTTCTCCTGGGAACTGATACTTAGTATTGATTCTAAAACAAAAAACAAAGGTTATTTTTTTAAAAAAGAGATTCTTTTTGTTCCTCAGAATGAATTTTGCTATTATTTTGACTAGTTCTATGAAATAACCCTTTGGAGCTTTATCTGTATCTCATTGATTATGTAACTAACTTAATTCAGGGAATATTGACATTTTTACTACTGTGGGATGGCCCAACCATGTACAATTACTATTTCATTAATTATTTAGGTCTGCATTTATTTAAATAATGTTGATTAATTTTTATTTATTAGTTATTATTTAAATAATAATGTATATAGTGCCTATTGTGTATCAGGCACTGAACTAAGTCCTTCCTAAGTATTAGCCCATTTGATTATCATGACATTCCTGTGAGGTAGGTATTATGATTCGCTCCATTTTACAGGTGAAGAAACTGAAGTTAAGAAACTTGTCCAAAGTCACACAGCTAGGATATGTCAGGGGTGGGTTTTGAACTCAGGTCTTCAAAGGCCCAGTGCTCTAGCTGCCTTATTTCTATAAAGAATGCTTTTGGTTGTATTCGTATAAGTCTTAAATACGTCTTGATAGACAGAGAGATAGACAGTTTCTTTCTGAGATTAAAAGGCTCCATTCTGAGGGCCAGCTGGAAGTGGAGGAAGCCTCAGGCTTCCCTCATCTCCCTTCTCCCCTGGGTGCTAGGGCCTCCCTGTTGTGGATGCCCCACGCCCCTGAAGATATCATGAAAGCACATAGCGGCCCCTCAGACGGAGCTGCTCCCAGGCAGGAGCCTGGCTTTTGCCTTCGTTTCCCCATTGCTTATCCCAGCGCTTGGCACACAGTAGGCACGGAAGTCCTTCACACTGGACTATTTGACTAACAGCGAGAATAAGGACCCGAGGCCTTGTGTTTCCATCCCTCTAGTTCCCCAGGCACATGAAGCACCTACTGTGTGCGTGGGAAGGTCCTAGGCTAGAGGCCGGGGACACAGACAGAAACAGAAGCAGGAACATGAGAACCAGCCCCTGTCTGTGCAGAGCTCCCCTTCCACTAAAAGGGCTTTTTTCTCCCAACTGTGCCAGGCATCAGCATTCCCATTCAAAGCTCTGCCAACCTGGCACCCCCATTTCACAAACCACAAACACCCATGGGTCACAGTGAGTCAGTTCCTCTCCATTGGACTGGCCAAGTCCACAGAACTCACAGTATCAGCGAAGGCCAAAGTCAGGCTCCTCCCATGACTTCTCACAAGACAGGCATCTGGAAGGAAACCTTCCTGGAAGACTGGAATGAAGTCCCACCTCTATCCCAGCCTGTGTGTGCGACCTTAGGTAAGTCACTTTCTCTTGGTATTTCAGGTTACTCTCCCAGGTAAGAAAGGGCAGAAGAGGGCTGACTTGTTTTAGTAGAAGGAGTTTCCTGCCCCGGGAGTCTTTCCTCCACAGTAAAAGAATCCCCGAGCAGCTAATAATTGTCCTCAGCTACCCAGCCAAACACCCAAGTGGCATTGCTTACGGTAATGTCCTAGCCCCATCTGATATGCTCCCAATGACCAAACAACCTGGGCGAGAGGGCTCTCACCTCAACCCAGAGTTTCTGCTGGGAAAATCAGATTTGGGTCTGGGTCTGAGTCTCTCCAAAAAAAGAGGACTCCTAGCAATCATGTTATTAAATATGGGAAAGGCTTTATTGGACTGGACAAAAACCTCTGAAGGCCTCCCGTTTGAAGATTTGAGTGTCATGGTGGAAAGAATCTTGGATTTGGAGCCAAAGGAGCTGGATTCGAATTCCCTCTCTGCTGCTTAATAAGTAACCATGAACAAATCATTTCATTTCTCTGGAACATAGTTTCTGACTGTAAAATGAATGGTTTGGGCTCAGGGGCACCTAAGGTCCCTTCCAGCTCTCGATCTCTGACTCTGTGCACCCTGAGACAGGTGAAACAATTCCCCTTCTCTCTCTGCTGGGCTTCTACTTCCTTCAGGCTTCCCCAAACTTATGATGCTATTTTCCATGGTATTCCCTCAAGGGAAAAGGGACTTCAGGTTGCTAGCGGACAAACCAAGCCTTCCCCACTGTGAGCCCCACTCCCAGATACCTTTGCAGTCCTTCAGACTAAGAGCTCTACCCCAAAAAGCCCCCTCCCTGCCTTCACATACTGAAAAACCCTCGTGGTCAGCAGTTAGCTCTTCTCACCGAGTCTGGCTGGCCCTATCCATGTAACTCACAATACCAGTGAAGGCCAGGTGAGGCTTTGTTGGTCCACATAGTGTGAGTGCTGCCCTCTTGTAGCATCTCCACCCAGGTTTCAGCTTTCTCTCTCCTACTGCTGCCTCATGTTCTTGCAACAGTCAGCAGGGTCCAGGAACTCCTCCTTACCTAGCCACTGCCTTTACCTGTGTGTCCCCGGTGTCCAGCACGCAGGACATGCTTTATTCATGCTTAAGTAACTGAATAGCAAAAGATAAAGGAATATTCTTGAGTATGAATCAATCCTTAGACTTATTTCTTTTGAAGTTTTTGCAAAATTCATAAATTAAATTCAACAGATGCCCCCTTTCTATCATTTCAATCAAACTAATGCAGAAGGGCACATCCCTCCTAATGGGTCATATGGGGTATCAGTACCCCAAATTTAGGCATCATGGAGGCTCAGAGAGAAGCTGGGAGTTGGCACAGTGCCTTGAACCTACTAGATAGTAGGATCATAGATTTAGAACAGAAAAACTAGATATACCATTTTATAGATGGGGAAATGGAGGCAGGCATATGTGAAAAGCCTTGCTCAGGGTCACATTACTAGGAAGTATATGGGGAAGGATTTGAACCCAGACTTTCTTGACTTCAACTCCAATGGGATGGACATGAATCTAACCACCTTTTATCTCTGGAGCTATACTGGCTTCATTCTGTATGTAGGGTTCCTGTGGGTTGTTGCGTGTGTCACTGAAGTGTGTGTCTGCCCTCTTATCTTGAGCTAGAGATGCTCTAAGTAATTCACAATTTATAGGTTTTAGAACCAGAAGGGAGTATAGAAATCACCTAAACAACCCCCTCAGTTTGTATATGGGGAAACTAAGATCAAGAGAGGGTGAGTGTAGGGGCAGCTAGATGGTTCAGTGGATTGAGAGCCAGGCCCAGAGACGGGAGGTCCTGGGTTCAAATGTCGCCTCAGACACTTCCTTGCTATGTGACACTAGGCAAGTCACTTAACCCCCATTGCCTCGCCCTTGCCACTCTTCTGCCTTGGAATCAATACGTAGTATTGATTATAAGATGGAAGGCAAAGATTAAACAAAAGAGAGGGTAAGTGACCCACCCAAGGTCACATAGGCAGTAAGAAGCAGCAGCAGGATTTAAAATCAGACCTCCTGTTAGCAAATACAGTGAAATGCTCTTTACAGGAGCTGGGAATCAAACACAGAGTTGAGAGAAGAGAAAGGAGGCGCTTGGCACTCTGAATTTAATGTTGTTTAGTCATCTCTGACTCTTCGTGACCCCATTTGGGGTTTTCTCAGCAAAGGTACTGAAGTGGTGGCTTAGTAGATTGAGAGCCTAGCCTAAAGATGGGAGGCCATCACTAAGTGATCTTAGTTTTCCCTTACCTAACTGGTAACCCTCTGGACTATTGACTAAAGGCCAAGTGGTTTCAGCTTTTGTGCAGACTTCCAGTCAGTATGAAATATGGTCCTTTCATGTAAGAGGTAGCAGTCTTGTTGGTTCATCCATCCTCTTTGGGTGGCTGTCTCCTAGGTCCTGTCATAGATCCTCTTCAACTTTCTTACCTTCTCTGAGTATGACCCAGTCAACTCCCTTGAGTCCAACTGTCATGTCTAGGTAGATGGTGCCATGGATAACCTTAACTTCTTTCCTGAACTCTAGTTCCACATTACTATGAATAATTCTGACTGGATGTCCCAAAGACATTTTAAATTCAACATGTCAACTCTGTCCCCTGAACTTCCATTTGCCTCAGTTTCTTCAACTGTAAAATGGAGGCAGCATTCGTACCTATCTCCCAACATCTGTGAGGGGAAAATGAGATCACACTGGTAAAATGCCTCATACACGATAGACAGTTAATGAATCCATATTTCCTTCCTATCTTTGTCATTCTTTTTTTTAAGCAATATTTATTTATTTTTAAACACAATTTTAGTATTTATTTTTTAGAAAAGTTAACATGGTTACATAATTCATGCTCTTACTTTCCCCTTCACCACCCCCCCAGGTCCCCCTCCTCCATAGCCGATGCGCATTTCCCCTGGTTTTAACATGTGTCATCTATCAAGACCTATTTCCAAATTGTTAATAGTTGCATTGGTGTGGTCGTTTCGAGTCTACATCCCCAATCATGTCCACCTCAACCCATGCGTTCAAGCAGTTGTTTTTCTTCTGTGTTTCCACTCCTGCAGATCTTCCTCTGAATGTGGGTAGCGTCTTTACCATAAATCCCTCAGAATTGTCCTGGGTCATTGCATTGCTGCTAGTACAGAAGCCCATTACATTCGGTTTTACCACAGTATATCAGTCTCTGTGTACAATGTTCTCCTGGATCTGCTCCTTTCGCTCTGCATCAATTCCTGGAGGTCCTTCCAGTTCACCTATCTTCGTCATTCTTGTTGTGGGCACCACCATCCAACCTGTCACCCAGGCTGGTTTCCAATCTGGGCATCATCACTGAAACTTTTCTGTCCATTTGTTGCTAAATCTAGCAATTTCCATCATCATCTCCTTTTCTCCACTGTTACAGTCCCCACCACAGTCCAGGCTCTTATCACCTCTTGGGTAGACTATTATTAACAGCCTCCTAATTGGACTCCCTGGTTCCCATTTCTCTCCTCTCTTTCCTCTCATCCTCCACACAATAGTTTCTTTTCTTAAATCATTTTTTAAAAATTCCGATTTGGTCACATTGTGGAAAAAAAAAAAAGCCAAAAAATGCCAACAAAAAAAAAAAACAACAAAAACACAAAACCCACACCAAAAATAAACAAAGTGAAAAATAGTAGGCTTCCATCTGCATTTGAACTCCATCAGATCCTTCTCTGTCACCATTTTTCATAATGGGTCCTTAAAGAATTATCTTAGATCATTGTATTGCTGAGAAAATCTCAGTCTTTCTCAGTGAATCATTGTACAATATTGTTATTACTGTGTACTGTGTTCTCCTGGTTCTGCTTATTTCACTCTGCATCAGTTCATATAGGTCTTCCCAGCTCTTTCTGAAATCGTCCTGTTCATCATTCCTTATAGCCCAGTAGTATTCCATCGCCATCATATACCCCAAAGCTCAGCCATTCCCCAATCAATGGACCTCCCCTCACTTTCCAGTTCTTTGCCACCACAAAAAGAGCTGCTATCAATGCTTTTGTACAAATAGGTCCTTTTCCCTTATTTGGATTTGTTTGAGATACAGACCCAGTAGTGGTATTAACAAATCACCCTTTTGGACATACTCCAAATTGCTCTCCAGAATGGTGGATCAGAGACCACAACTCCACCACTAATGGATTATTCTGACCCATTTTATATCTTGGTAAGGCTGATTCCTTTTCCATGTCCCATCTATATTTTAGTCAGAGTCTTGAGTGCTAGACGGGTCACATACAAAGCAATTAGAAACTTCATGTTATTGTTGTGATTTTCCAAGGCATGTTATAGGCATGCTCCCTCTCAGCTTCACTGCACAGGCTGATAAAAGCCATGGGAGGAAGATAACCTGTTTCTGTGCCATGAAGGTGTATAAATATGTGGAAATCGAGGAACTGGAAGGTTCAATGACTTGCCCCAAATTGCACAGCGAGCATGTGTCAGAGTTAACATTCGAATCCAAGTCCCCTGACTCCAAAGCCAGTCATAGGCTCTAGAATGAGAGGGATCCTTTGTGACCACCTATACTTCAAGCAACTGAGACCCAGAGAAAAGGACTGGCTTGCTCAAGCTCCCAGAGTAATCAAGCTGGGTTCCTCCATGGACTCTGACCACCAACCCAGTGTTGTGGGCAATTTGCAAATAAATAAAATGTGTCCTCATCACCTGGCAGATGAGAAAATAAACTGGGGAGAGGTATGCGGTTTGAGCCAAATCCCAGTGTCAGCTGGGAAAGGGATGAGAATGGAGAGCAGAGGCCAGAAGGTTCCAGGGCTTGTGGGCCTCTCTCTAACGTCACCCAATAAAATGACTTTTTATATCAGGACACAGAATGTCCTATCCAGGGGGCACAAGAATAAATTAGAGAATGCCCTTTGAGAGTCCCAGCACTTCCCCTCGATCCTGTGATAGGAGGAAATGCCCTTTCCATTCCGCCATGATCTTTCCATCTGCCAAGCTGTTAAAAAAGGGGGGGGCACTTCACTCTGAGGGGTGCAGTTTCCTGGCAGGGGTGAGGGGAAAAGGAGAGAAAGCAGGAGTCTTCTAGCCAGACGCATTTTTTTTTCTTCTGTGATTTCATTCATCTAGTTAACTCTGGGTGTGGTGACTCCTTTCAATGATACTGATAAGCAAATCACCTGCCATTTACTAATGTTAAGATCTGCCCCAAATACTGAGAGATTAAGTATAGGTGGTAGATACTCCTGGCAGGAGTGGAACCCAGGACTTCCAGGTGCCAGGGACCAGTCCTTGAATCCATGACTGTAGGCTACACACACACACACACACACAGAGAGAGAGAGAGAGAGAGAGAGAGAGAGAGAGAGAGAGAGAGAGAGAGAGAGAGAGAGAGAGAGAGAGAGAGAAATANGTTTTCAAATGCACCAAAGAAGATCCCGAGGATCCCAAAGGGGACACGCTTTATTGAGAATTTGGACATGACTGACCCCGGCCTAAGGAGCGGCAGATCCCACGGTGTAGACGGAGGTTTTATGTCAAACGTCATCAAATATTCTTATGTGAAATGTTTAGATGAAACTTGATTTTTCAAATAAATGTTATTTTATGCTAATCATAGAATTCTAGTAAACATTGTATATTTATTTAGATAAAATGGATTTATTCTATTAAATATGATATTTATTTACATAAAATATAACTTTTATCTTTAATATTAGATAGACTACATTAGACATAAAACCAATCCTCCTCAGAATACTATAAAGGACTCAGGTTTGAGGTCTGCCATCGGAGGACCTGGATTCGAATCCCACCTCTTCCCTTTAGCAGCTTCCTGAGCACAGACAAATCCCCAACACTCTCTGGCCTCACTTTCTTCCTCTGTACAGGGACAGGGTTGGTCTTGGGCCTCCGAGGGGGCCTCCAGATTCCAGCCCACGAGCTTTCGCTCTCCGACTCCTTCCAGACTCGGTGCCTCTGACTCCGAGGGCTCCCCACTTTGCAGGCACAGCTCCCTGCCCTTAGGAAGGATGGGGCTCCTGCCGCCCTCTCTGACTGCTAGGACGCCCTGCTCTGCCCAGCCGGGGCTCTTGGAGCATGTTGGGTGAAACCTCGCTCTAAAAATAGAGAGCCCTTTAGCAAGACGGCGATGGCCGTTAAAAGCTCTTGCGTGTCTCCAGGAAGATTGGGAGGGGCAGCCTGAACGAGCCCCCCCCCCCAGCAGTTTTTGAAGGTGGTAAGAAATAAAAGATGTTGGTGGTAAATCAGCGCTGGTTTGTGACTGACATTCTCCTCGAAAGAAACAGAAACAAATCAAGCACCACAAACACCCTAACTCTCAGTGGCTCCCTATTGCCCATAGGCTAACATCCAGCTGGCAGCCCTTCTGTCCCTCCACGATACTGGTCCCCCAGTCTTTCTGGCCTTGCTTCCCCGCTGCTCTCTGTCCTGGGTCCCAGTCTGGTCAAACAGCCTCCTGCCTCTGACTCTCTGGTCCTGCCGCCTAGAATGCCCTCCCTTCTCCCGCTCACTTCCAGCCTCTTCTGGGCACCTCTCGGAACATCTTGTGCATGAACCCTCTTTTTTCTTTTTCTCTTTTTTCTCTTTTTTCTCTTTTTTCCTTCTTTTCTTTTTTTTCTCCCTGAGTCCAGGCCCTCTCGTCACCGAGGCTCTCCTCCTTTTACTTTGTATGTGCTTGGACTCCCGGGAGAATGGAGGCTTCTTGAAGGCAGAGGTTGTTTTTGCTGGCAGTCCTTGTCTCTTGGGACACAAATACTTGCTGAAATGCCCTGTCTATGGCCTGGATCCCAAGAGATGCTTGTTGAGCTGAACGAGACTGCCCTTGGGAAGAGGAAGGGGGCCGTGGTGTTCCTTCCAGAGGGTGGCAGGCCAGTCCGTCTAAGCCAGCGATGGCAAACCTTTTAGAAACCACATGCCCTGCCCCCTCCCTCCCCAGAGACTGTGTGCTCCCATTGGGCTGCTGGGCAGAGGGGTGGGGGATGTGAAAACATGTCCTCTACACCCCCCCTCCAGGGGGGCTGGAGGCAGAGGGGAGCAGCTCTGCCCGAGTCCCTCTGCCTTTCTATAGCAAACTCTGGGGGGGACAGTAGCGAGGGTGCCCACAGAGAGCACTCGGTGTGCCGTCTTCGGCATGTGCGCCATAGGTTCACCACCGCGGGTCTAAGCCTTTCTGCTCAGGGTACAGCTGAGGAATGGCCCTGCCGCGGCTCCTTGTGCTCGGCTCTGCCCGCATAACTGGGAATTCTCTCTTGACATCTCAGTGGCTAAGAGGCTAGAAGAGGGGAGCAGAAATGGCGCCCAACCATCCAGTGGCAACTTTTCCAAAATTGGGCGAGAACCAGAAGCCACTGCTTAAACTCAAGATGTCTTTTCTCAGAAGAAAGTGGAATTGCTGTTTGCGAGGAATGGCACGCCAGCCCCAGCCCCCTGGCTGAAGACTGAAGAAGGCAAGCAGAGAAGCCAGAGGGACCCAGGGCAGAAGGAGCAGCAGAATTGTGGCGCTGGAAGGGCACTTCCCTTTCGATGCCAGTTAGGCCGCCTCCTATCTGGAAACAAAAACGCCCTCTGGTAGTCCCACGTGGAGCCAGCTGGCCCAGCTTTCCTGCCCCTCCCTTCCAGGCTAGCCCCCGGCCCCTGGCCTTCTTGGGCTCCTTTCTCATCTCCGGCTCTGTCTTTGCCCAGTTTGTGCCCCGAGTCTGGCATGCTTCCCCTCCTTCCATCTCCCTCCTGGCTTCTTTGGCTTCCCCTCTGCCCAGGGCCTTCCCTCTGAGATGGCCTTCGTTCCTCTGCACATGGTGCGCCTCCTCATTAGAGTGTGACCTTCTAGAAGGCAGCGAGAGCCTCGAGCTCTCTTTGTAGCCTCAGCCCTCGGCCTGGTGCCCGGCACGGGGTAACGACTCTTCTGCGCCATCGGCCTGTTCTCCTCCTCCTTCCTGCCCTTCTTGGGGTCTCCAGACTCGCTACGGCAGAGGTGGGAGCCCCAGAGAACGGAGGCTTCAGAGATTTCCCTCGGGGGGTCGTTCAGGCCTGGCCTGCCCGTCTGCCTCCGTGTCCAAGCGGGAACGTGGGGCCAGGCACGGGCAGCGCCGAGGGGACCGTTCCAAAGCACCAGACTGACGGGGACAACCAGCCCTGCTCCCCTCTCTGAGATCCTTTTTAGGGTGTGCAGAGAGGAGGTCGTGCGCTGAGTGGAGAGTGCACTGAGCAGAGCCTGTAAGAGCTGGGCTTGAAGGCCATTCTGGGCACGTGCCCGGCTACCTCTGGTCCTCTGTTTCCCCATCTGTAGAACAAGGGGCTTGGCCTCAAGGTCCCCGAAGGCCTTTTTCAACTCTGCATCCTGTGATCCCATGAGGCCTGTGAGGCAGCCAGTTATGCAGGGGTTATTGTCCCCATTTTACAGACTGGGAAACTGAGGCTCTGAGCCATTCCAGGTCTCGGGCTTTGAGAGATTTCCTTTTTGCCCAGGCAGTGACCTGCCCCCTCCTCCATACACATCCTTGAATAGCTCCGTGCATGGACATGTAAGGGCCCTGACCTGGGCCGCAGCAACGCTCCAGGCTGTTTTTAGCCACCGGCTCATGCCAGGAAACTCTGACTGCTGGGGAAAGTGTCAGAACCCCCTAGATGAGGCTGGCAGCCAGGGTGAGGCCATGGCACTGCCAGGGAGGAGAGGGTCAGTTCCTGTGGAAACCCAGGTCCAATTCTGGGGAATGAGAGCAGCAGACAGACCGGGCTGGGTCACAGTGTCAGCAGTGAGACTCTGAAGAGTCCCCTGAACCCAGGGTCTTGGAGCCTCAGCCTCCGGCATTTAGCTCTAATTACAGAGACTTTGATTTCTATAGACCTGCCATCCAACAAGACCTCAGATATCTTGAAGAGGGGGAACAGCCGTCTGTGTCCCCAGAAATTCATGTCAGATCAGTCACCCCATTTATTAAGCACTTACTATGTGCCTCTCCCTCCTCCCCCAATCAAGATGAGGCAGTATAGTATATAGCAGAGAGAGCACTAGCTTCAGGGCTCAAAGCCTACCTCCATTCCTGAATTACTGTGTGATCTTGAACAAGTCACTTAACCTTGACAAGTCTCTGTTTCCCCAGCTACAAAATAAGGGCTTGGACTAGATGTCTATCATCTAAGGTCCCCTTTAGATCTATGATGGGGCTATGAAGATAAATCATTTATAAGCACTTACTATGTGCCCTCAAGATGGCACAGCCCTAGCTTACGGTCTCATAGGAAGCTGGGAGGCAGAGCAATTTCAAATTGGAGGAAGGGGAAGCAGTTCTCAGAAAGCAGGATGGGCTTTCTTGGGAAGGAAACAAGCATTTATTAAGCTCCTACTGTGTGCTTTACAAATGTCATCTCATTGGATGCCCACAGCAACAAGGCATCCCCCCTGGCCCCTTCTCTGCCTGTGATGAGGAGGAGACTGGAGAGACCCATTGGGAAAGCCCTTAGAGCAGTATGGAAGGGAGGGCACGAGTGCCTGACTTTGGGGGACCATGATGGGAGGGGAGAGAGGAAATGGCCCAGAAGACACTGGGACAAATAGACTTGGCAAGGCTCGATGGCCCATGGAAGGCACTGGCAGAAAGGGGTCGAGGGTGACTCCTCGTGCTGGCATCCTCAGTGAACACTGGTGCCCAATGGATGCCTGTTGATGGATGGATTGACTTTGTTAACGGGGGCAGCAGCTGTGGAAGGCGATGGCATGACCTTGGGATCGGGAGAGCCAGAGTGAGCAGGAACCCTTGGAGTCAGCCTGTCCAAGGCAGCCCAGGAAAGAGAAGGTCCTTGCTCAAGGTTTGGTCCCAGTGTGAGACAGGGATTCTGTCAGGCTTCCCAGTGACAGTCTCTTGATGAGGAGGATGAGGCTCTGCATCCTGGATTTTCCTTATCGGGTGTTAGAACAATTCGAATTCCTGCCATTTTCTCTGGCATTTTCTTCACTCTGAGGAAGCTGCTATTTTCACCCCCATTCTATAGATGAAGAAACTGAGGTGGATCGAAGTAAAGTGATTTGTCCAGGGTCACATAGATGTTCAGTATCTGAGGCAGGATTTGAATTTAGGTCTTACTGTCTCGAGGTCCTGAGCTCTATTTACTGCACTGGGCCTCTCCCAAGCACAAGAAGGACAAAAAGGTAAATGAGACCACTGGTTAGCATGCCAGCCTCAAATCAGGCTAAGATCTGGGTTCAGATCTCACCCTTGACACTTCCTAGTTCTGTGATGGTGGGCCAATAGCTTAGCTTTTCTCTTCTCTCCAGCAGCTCCCTCAGAGTGATCTGCTCAGTTCCTTAGAGCTATGTAAGACATCTGTCTCGGTGGAGAGTCTCCCCACACTGATAAAATCACACACGCACAGGCATAGTGCACACAAGGAATGTAGACGAAAGGGGACGACAGCCCAGAGAAGGCTTTAAATATTAGGTTTCTGGATGTTGTTCACTCATTTCAGGTGTGTCCGAATCTTCAGGATCCCATTTGTCAGATACTGGAGGGGTTTGCCATGGCCTTCTCTGGGTAATTTTACAGAGGAGGAAACTGAGGCAAAGAGAGTTCAGTGACTTGTCCAGGGTCACACCTCCAGTAGGTGTCCGAGGCCATATTTTAACTAGGGAAGATGAATTTTTTGACTCCATGCCCACTATATTATAATATGTACCATATAATATTGTAATATTATATTATATAATATAGTAAGTCACATCACATCAAATGTATTTGAAAACAAAGTGAAATACCTCCCTCCCACAAGTTGTGGGGCTTTGAGTGAGCAATGGAAGGGCCTGGCCTGTGTAGGGAAGCGGGGAGAACGTTCCCTGGGCCCTGGGATGAGGCAAAATCAGTGTCGTAAGACGTAAGGGTAGATTGGAAGCTCCTTGAGGGTAAGGAATGTCTTTTGCCTCTTTGTACCCTCAGAGCTTAGCACGGTGCCTGGCACATGGTAGGTGCTTTGTAAATGTTTATTGATTGATAAAGAGACCCAGACTTTGTCAATCCTGCAGCTCTCAGCTCCTTTCCATGCCTCCCTCCTACCATCATGGACTAGAGTCAGTCTTGTTGACTAGAGACTCAACACAACCCCGCTGATAAAGAGCCAGACGTGGACTCAGGGAAACCTCTGCTACAAGTCCTGCTGCTGGAGGACTCTGGGCAAATCCCTGAACTTTTGAGTACTCTGGGTCACTTTCTAAGACTACTAGCTACAGAGAAAAATGCTGCCGTGCATCAGAAACATACTTTTCCCATATGGGATTGCCCAGGTCTCCTGAAATCCTGGGACTAGTGCTAATCCCTATTACATGAATATCTGGCTTGATTTTTAAAAAAATCCTCACCTTCTGTCTTGGGATCAGTACTGTGAATGGGTTCCAAGGGAGAAGAGTGGGAAGGGCTAGGCCAGTGATGGGCGACCTTTGGAGCTCAGTGTGTCAAAATTCGCCAAAAAAACGAGCATCACTCGGGGGGAGTGTCACTTCGAGAAAAAAACCATAATTTCGCCATATTTATAGTTTAAATAACAAAAATGTACAATTGGAATATATAACTGTATTTAATAAACCAAAATAGGTAAATTAATATAGGTAGAATTGTCATCTGTAGTGCACAGAGTGTCTGCACTACACCACAGCAAATGTTTCATCCTCAGCATGAGCCCCCATCCTTCTCTGCATGTGGCTGCATGCAACCGCGTGTCATCGAAAATGGCTACGTGTGTCAGTGCTGACGTCCGTGTCATAGGTTTGCCATCACTGGGCTAGGCAGTAGGGGTTAAGTGACTTGCCCAGCATAACTGGGAATCGTCTGAGACCAGATTCAAACCCAGAACCTCCCATCTCTGGGCCTGGCTCTCAATCCACTGAGCCTGGTTTGACTTTTAGGAGTCCACCTATCGTACAGCCCCCAGGCTCCATGTCCTCAGCCGCTTGCTGCTGCTCGCAGAATCTTAACAAGAAACAAAACCCTGCCCTCTAAAATTAGTGGTAAAACGCACCGTGAAACATATGCCCCAGTGTAAGCAGACAATCGATAAATGCAAAGGACTTTGGTCTTGTGTAAGAGAGTGGCAGTCAGAAGAGGCGCACTGTGGAGAATGGATCCGGAGAATGGAAAGACCTGAGCCACAGAGACTAAAGACATGAACGAGGCCGGTGGCCACGTGAGTGGAGACACAGGGAGAGACTGGAGAGCTATTTCAAAGGTAGAATCATTAAGATCTGGCAATTGACTGAATATGAGGGGGAGAAGGGAGAAATTCAGGATGATTCCAAAGTACCTGGAATGCTATTGGTGGCCTCAGTAGGTAGGAAGTTCAGAAATGGGGAATGGGCTTTGGAAGTAATGAGTTTGAATTTGAACTTCTTGGCCTGGAGACATCTACAAAATAGCCAGTTCAAAGTGTTTAACTGGCAATTAGTGATAGGGTCCTGGGCCTTGAGAAAGAGGTTAGAGCTGGAAAGAGAGATCTGCACAGAGATGGTCATTCAGTCAATGCATGGTCACCGATAAGGTTAATACATTTATGGGGACAAAAAGTAGACCAGGTAATTGAAGAATGGGGTGGGAGAACATTTTGAAAATGGCTGGAAGGGAGAATGATTTTAAGGATATATATTAAAGGGGGTGAGGGTGTTGGGGAAGGGAAATGAGTCTAGGAAAGAGCTTCTGTACAAAATGGTTAACATTAATCTTTTTAACAAGTCAATGTGCAAGATGATTGTGGAAACATTTGATACTAGCTGAGAGTTAAGTTGTATGGGATCACACATATTCAGAGAAGAGAGAGATGATAGATTCAGGTATCCTGGAGCAATCAGGAAAGACTTCTTGGAAAAGTAGCTTCTGGGCTCAGTCTCTATAGATCCTTTGGCTTTTTGGTGGACAGAACGGGATAGGCATCAGACTTGTGAGTTTCTTAATATAGAGATATAAGGATATGCCCTCCACTAGCGTGTCACCTTCTTTGCAACTTCTGGTCTTAGCAAGTTTCCTAAAACACTTAGGGGTTAAGTAACTTGCCCAGCCAGATTCACACAGGCAATTTGTTAAAGGCAGTGTAGGTGAGTAAAAAAGTAGAGGGGAACAGAACTGACATTCTTAGGATGGGACACTAGGAGCTAGGAGATGAGTTTGGGAGTGAACATGGGATATTCAAGGGGGAGGGACATTGTGAAGACAATGGCAAAACTGGGGAGGAGGAGGAATACTGGGAAATGACACAGTGCCTGGCGTATTGAGCACACAGTGACTTTTATAGACTCTTGTTGCTTTGTGAAGTCATTTGCTTCTAGTTGTTGGATTCTAATTTTTAAAGACCGAATTTCATCCCTAGCTTTTTGGTCATCCTTTTCCTTTTGGTCTTTTCTTTGTAGATCATCTTTCACTTTCTTTGCCTCGTTTTCAAGCTGGTCAATTCTGGCTTTTAAAACACTATTTTCTTGTTTTAGTTCATGTGCCTCTGTTTCCAGATGACATATTTTGCTTTTTAAGTTCTTTTCGCAAGTTTATTCAGTCTCTCTTGATTGTTTTTTTTTTTTTTTTAATTATTGAGTTTTGAGTTCTTCCAAAGCCTGTGTACAATTTTCTGGAGTTCCTGAGTTTTTGCTTGGTATTCCTTGGTCCTTCTCTGTTCCATTTGTTCTTTATTCATTACCTGGGTAGAAGCTGTTGATTGTAATTTCATTTTTCTTTTTCTATTGCTTACTCATATTTTTTTCCTTCTTTGCCCCCCTCCCCCATTGGCTATAATCTTGCTCCTCTGTTTATTTGCTGGATCTGTGGGTTTGGGCTATTCTCTCCTGAAGGGGCTTCTTCTCTGTTGTGCTGATTAACAGATTAGGGTGAAAGAATTGACCTGTTGTATTAATGTGCCCTCAGGCCAGATCTTCCCCAGCTGCCAGAAAAAGTTAAAGGTGAAAGTGAAGGCATGGATACTGAAGGTAGTTACCCATGTCCTCCTCTCTACTCCTTTTTGCCAGCCACCTCTCTGTCAGCTGCTGGGTCAGAGCCCTGAGCTTCCTGCGGTGGTACCAAGGTACTCCCTTGTGATTATAGCCTTTGCCCTGGGATCCCAGTCAGCCAGATTCTTATCCCAGGTCTCCGTGTGGGTGAGGTGTTGGAAATTAACCTTCCCTGCCCTCTGGAGGCTTCTTTTCAGCACAATTAATAGACGGGATTAAGCCTGCCAGTGCTGATCTGCAGAGCTGGATGTGCCCTGAGGCCAAAACCTCCAGAGGCAGAGGCCCAAGATGGAGAATTGTGGTTGAAGGCAGCAATCAGGCTGTCTTCCTCTTTGCCCTTTTTCTCCAGCTGCCACCCTGCCAGATGTGGTCATAGCCCTGAGCCTCAAGAAGCTGAAGAAGGTACTCCTTCTGGGCTGGAGCCCACCCCTCAAAATCCAAGCAACTGCTGGAGTTTCAACACAGTAGGTGGGGGAGGGGCCCTGGGACCTTCTTTCTTCCTTTTCCTTAAACCCGAGAATCAACTTTCTCTGCATACCTTTTCAGTTGGATTGAGCAGGAGGGTCCCCTGGCTCTGTCCTGTTGTTGGATTTGATTTTCTGTCCCCCTCAAAGCTCTTTGTTTTTGATTGGTATGGAAGGGTTTTCACAGAGGACTTGGACTTGTGCTTCTTCTAAATGGCCATCTTCCTGACTGACTGATGGAAATAAGTCCAGAGAGATAGGATGTAGCCAAGATCTAAATCCACCATATGAGATTGGTTTTGATATGGGAGGCAATAGGAAGCCATTATAGACTTTTTGATCATGAGGTTGACATGATGAAAGCAATGTGTGAAGACATTAAGTCTAAGGGTGATCTGCATATTGAATGGATTGGAGAAGGACAGTAGGACACTCTGGGGCTCTTGTTTATGGAAATAAAGGCACAGAGACTAAGTGTCTTAGTGTCATGCGGCAAAGCAGAACCTACGCACCTCATGGTGTGGTTGCAAGAAAAGTGCTTTGTAATCCTGAAGTACAAATCTGTGAAAGAGTTCTATTTTTTTCAGTGGGGATTTCTGCTGTGGGAACTCCTTCTACTAATGTAGATCTTGGCCTATCATGATATGTGTTATCATTGTTGTTGTTATTTTTGTTAGGAGTAGAGACGATTAACCTAGACCTACTGATACCTCCTGGTTCTATGCCCAATACATTGGGGCATTCTTTTCTTTGATCTTGTTGGACTCATGCTTTTTAGGAGAATAAGTGTCAGCTTCTACATCAGCTCCAAACTCAATGATCTCACGATCCATTTTAGGCCATTGGCTGACAAGGGGCCCTCTTTCTCTAGGGAATTAAAATGCTTTCTTCCTGTGGTCCAGTTGGATCTTTGGGCCATTTGAATGTTTCCTGAACTGTCCAGGTGGTGAGAAGAGTAGCCCAAAATATATCCCATGGTTGTATGAATTGCTGATATCACTGAGAGCAAAAGCAGGCCTTCCGAGACACAGCACAACCTATAAACACCCTTGTTACTCAGGGCAGTTCCAGCCTGAGGGCCGGGAATGTTGCCCATGTAAATATCTAGAAGAGGTTATGTATCCGGCACATGCAGGAAACACCATGAGGAAGCTTAAATATGAGGGTTCTTGAATGCTGGACCATCGAGTCTACTGGAAATGGGAGTCAGTCCTACCAGTGGAATGCACCTTGATGGGGAATGGAGGGAAATTTGGGTTGGAGAGGCTGGCATAATGTAAATAGCCAATGGGAGCCTAGAAGAAAGGTCCTAAGAATACCTCCTAGGTAAGCCGACTTGTATTTATTAAATGCTTGCTATGTACCGGGCATTGTGCTAAGTGCTAGGGGATATAAAGAAAGATAAAAACAATTCCTGTTCTCAAGGAGCTTGTGTTCTAATGGAGGAGAAAACATGACGACGATTATGAACAAATAAGATACAGAGGGAGTAAACTGGGAGCCATCTTAGAGAGAAGGCACTAGCATCAAGGAGAACTGGGAAAGGGGAGATAAATAGTGAATGTTTACATTTTTAAAAAAATTTCTAAAGCATAGCTAATTCTCACAAAAAAAATCCTCTGATGTGATAGATTTTGCAAATGAGAAAACAAATTCATAGAAAGGGAGGAACTATTTATCCAAGGAGGCCCAGCATCCGTAGTGCCATAAATCAATCAATGAGCAACTATTAAACACCTACAATATCCCATACATTGTACTTGGTGTCAGGGACATAAAGACAAAAAAAAGAATAGTCCCTGCCCTCAAGGAGCTGATATGCTTTTAGAGAAGAGGAAATGGAACCTAAGACCTGAAGTCAGGAAGACCTGAGTTCAAATCCATCCTCATATGCTTATTAGCTTGTGACCCTGGGTGAATCACTTAATCTGTCTCAGTTTCCTCATCTGTAAAATGGGCCTGAAAATAGATGTAAGGATCAGATGAGATAATTTTTTAATTGTAAACCTTAGAGTGTTCTGTAAATACTAGCTGTTATTATGCATATATGTTAATAAATATATTTAGAACAAAAACATGGTCTCAAGGGTAGGGGAGGAGGAGTATCCCATAATCTAGGAGATCAAGAAAATCTTCATCTAGGAAAATCTTTATATAGTGCTTAGACTAGTTTGGAAGAAAAGTCAGAATTTTTAAAGGCAGAGGGGAGAAGGGGATCCATTTCAAGGATAAAGGCAGTCAAGAGAGGGAACAGCTTGTGGGAGGGTCAGCATGGAGGCCAGTTTGACTGGAACATGGAAGTGATGAGATCACCCAACCATGGGCTATGCTGAGCTGTCCCTCACATTAAGTGAACAAATACCATCCTACAAAATCTTCCAAGAGATCCTGTTCTAGTGCTTCTTACTCTCTTGAAGTGAATCTGATGTTCAATCACCTGCCATTTATTAAGCTCCTACTGTATGCCAGGCACTGTGCTAAGCACCAGGGGTTGCAAGAAAAGGTAAAAGACAATTCTTGTTTTCAAGGAACTCAGTCCACTGGGGAGAGAATATGGGAACTGCTACGTACAAACAAGATATAGACAGGATACTTTGAAGTTCATACCAAAGGGAAGGTGCTAACATTGAAGAGAGCTAGGAAAGGCCTCTTCCTTCTGTTATTTTCTATTTATGCTATTTGTGATTTGTCAGTACATAGGTTTTTGCATGTGGTCTCCCCCATTAGATTGTGAGCTCCTTGCAGCAGGAGGACTGTCTTCTGCCTCTATATCCCTAATGCTTAGGACGGTACCTGGAATGGTGGGCATTTTATAAATGTTTATTGACTAAAGACCTGAAGGAAGCCAGGGAAACCAGAAAGTGGACATGAGGTGGTATATTCCAAGCACAAGGGACAGTCAATGAATGACCCTGAAGGCCTGTTCCCATCAGAAAGCCTGGCTTTCTTTGGGATGTCTGAGCCACAGCTAAGGAGAAGAGAAATCATCTTTTACACCAAATAATTGCTAACCTAACTAGACCTTGCTGGCCACTCAGTATGCCAGGAATAAAATGTCCAGTTCCATTCCTTATCTCTGGGCAAAATACAACCTGTGCTAAAGTGATGACAAGTCATTGCTTCTTAGTCCCCAGTGGCCTCTTCAGCATGGCTCCATGTTGGTGAATATGAAGGCCAACTGGCCTTGGGAACCCTCTCTCTGATACTTAGAACAGCTTCACCAATATCATCACACAGACAGAAGCCAGCAGAGAGACCTCCCTAAATGACCGAATTACTTGACAATGGATTTACTGCCTTTGACACCTGGATGCCATGATGGCTGCCCTACCCTATGGATGTGGTACAGAATCTTGGATTGGGGACAGAAAGGGTGGCCCATTGATGTAGCTAGATCCAGCCTGTCAAACTTGAGCTTCCCATGGGCACAGTGGATAGAGCACCAGCCCTAGAATCAGGAGGACTTGAGTTCAAATCCAGCCTCAGAGGAGCTATGTGATCCTGAGTAAGTCACTTATTCTGGTTTGCCTCAGTTTCCTCATCTATAAAATGAGCTAGAAAAGGAAATGGCGAACCATATGAGTATCTTTGCCAAGAAAACCCCAAACGGGGTCACAAAGAGGCAGACTCAATGGAAATGATTTAACAACAAACTTCTCCCATGGTATTCATGGCAGTGAGTGGACTGTAGGGTGCCCTGCTTCTTTTGCCTGACTACCAAGTGTACTGGTTTTTTAGTTCATCTTTCAATTCTGGTGCTTCCCTCAGCAAGGTGGCAGGGTAGATCCTCCCTAAATGGTCTGAGGTTCCTTCCTCAGATCGGAGATTCTGCAGTCTGGAATTCCAAGACAGCTCTCCTAACTTTAGGACTCTTTCCACCACATTCTCCACCCCCACCCCCATTCCTACTAAAGCAGTTAAATCTGATGGTATCCTATCAGCCAAAAAGGGCAAAGTATTTGTCCCACCCAATGTGAGTGGAACGAAGGGATAACTATAGTTTACCTGGTCATGTACTTGATGAGAAGAGGCCAATCAGCACAAAGGCATTTTGAGAAAACCAGAGTGAGAGCTACAGGGAGGATGAGCCAGTGACTCAAATGCCTTTCCCATGAGCCAGTGCAGCTATCTGAATAAAAAGGGTGACTTCTCCAGGTTCTATAATTACAACTCTTTGTCACTCTCCATAGATGGGTGAACAGTCAGCTGTTCATTTTGGTCATCTGTATTCATCAGTTGTGTATGTCCATAGGCATCCACACCCACCTCCAGGGCCACCCTGGCGCCCTCTCCCCACCGCTTAGACATGGGGATGGTGTCTGACTCTGCCTCGCCAGCCCCTCCTAGATCGGGAGGCTTTGCAACATTCTCTCTAGCCTTTGCTGACTGAGCCATTACTAATAGTCCGTCATAGTTTCTTTCTTTAAACTTCTTGAACTGAGGTGTCCTTGCCAGAGTCCAAGTCTCTGAGGAATCACGACCATGTCAGCGCATCCCAACAATATTCTTTTGATGACATGCGTTAGTTAATTCAAGGGGAGCCCCGAGTCCTGGCTGGATATATATTTTATGAATCATACCTCCTTCATCTCTTGGTCTAATCTACTTAATGCACTTAATGCCAGTTGACATTTACCTAGTATGTCAGGGTTTGCAGGGATAACCAGCATCTCATGTAAATAGCAATAAAGAATGCAATACAATGCACACAGGAATTCATATGATAGAAGATGAAGAAAGGAATTTCAGTGGATCTAACTCAAGAAAATGTAGGAGTCAGTATGTTTTAAAGTACTTTTAATGCAAAGATTGCTTCTCCTAAAATGTTAAATGTGGGACTATAAGAATAGGATGTTACATACTCTATTAAATGTATTGCTTAGTTTTGTGGAACTGCTTTTTTTCCCTTTATTTTTCCCTTTTTTTAAATGAAGTGTGGCTCTCTGCAAAGGAGTATATTTGGGAAAAAAGAGGCATGGAAAAACAATATTGAAAAGAAAAAATAGTCGCTTTAATAAACTGGATTTGGAGTCGGAGGACTGAGGATGAAATCCTGGTTCTGCTATTCTCTGGAAATTAAATCTTCTGGAAATGTAGACTAGCAGAGGCCCCAGATGGTCACGGTTTTACCTCTCGAATGCTTGACCGCGTGGAATCTACATGATGAAGTCGGGGGGTTTTGGTCAGAATAAGTTCAGTGTTGAAGATGTTTGGCATTCACATATGGTTCCCGTCCCTCCCCTGCTAAGTCTGGGCATTTGGGAGTTTGCTTTATACTTCGTGTATTTCAGTCAATTCACCTCTCGGTGGCCTAGGCTAACCACCAGTAAGAATTTTGAACATAAACACATCCGTCACAAAACGTGATATACCCCAGTGGAATTGCTTGTTGGCTCTGGGAGTGGGTAGGGAAGAGGGGAAGGAAAGAAAATGAATCTCGTGAACATGGGAAAATATTTTTAAAATAAAAATATATTTTTAAAATGTGCTATATATGAGATATGGGGCAGCAAGGTGACACTATGGATAGAGGGCCAGGCCTGGAGTCAGGAAAACTCATCTTCCTGAGTTCAAATTCGATCTAGACTCTAACTTGCTGTGTGACCCTGGGCAAGTCACTTAACTTTGTTTGCCTCAGTCTCTTCACCTGTAAAATGAGTTCAAGAAGAACATTGCAAACCACTCCAGTATCTCTACCAAACAGGGTCACAAAGAGTCAGACAAGATTGAAACAACTCAACAGCAACACAATATGAGATTTGGACCTAAGTCCAACAGAAGAACTCACAAAACACCACATGGAGCCCATGCAGTTAGAGTTACCTTTAATGAAGGCTGGATCAGCATCCCCTCTCTCCTCCTTCTGCTTGGTCAAGAAGTGCCTCTGAGGCTTTCCTTCTCAACAGCTCCTGAGCAAGAGCTGGTGGAGACTTGGCTATCAAGTAGTCTAACTCTTTCATTTTACAGATGAGGTAACTGAGACTCACAGAGGTTGATGTAGCTTACACACAAGTATCTGAGGTCCTCTGACTATATAGCCAGTGCTCTTTCCAATGTACCAAGTTCCTGCCCCTATGGATCATCTAATCTCATTTTACATTTAAAAATATTGAGGCATAGAAAAATAAAGCTCCCTCAGGCAGTAAGTGTCAGGAGCAGGGCTGGATCGCAAGCTCTCTGATTCCAGAATCCAGATTTCCATTGTGCCACACTGCCTTCCCTAAAACAGAAGCCAGTCTAAGAATGATAATATTTCCCCCATATTGGTGGGAGGAATGACTTGGGCTGTGTTGGTGAAACTATGGCACATATGTCAAAGAGGGATGTTCCCCTCCACATCTCTATATGCACCTCAGGACATTTCTCTCATCACCTGATCCTCTGCCCAGTAGCCCAATGGGAGTGCTTCTTCCCTCCCCTGTCTGGGGTAAGGTGGGGGGCTTACATGCAGTGTGAAGGTTGCAGTTTGGGTATTCGGTCTCTAAAAGTTTTGCTATCACTGTACTAAAGCATCAATTTAATTAACTGGTATTAATTACATACTATATACAAAGCACCCTGCTAAGGGCTAGGAATAGTGGTCAGGGTGACAAGTTGAATGCAGCAGGGTCTTCAGTCTGACCAATTATTGGTAAGTCTCTCTCCAGGGATCTAGAACTATTTTGAATAATTTAATTTCTCATTAGTGAGCTTATAATTTCTTTTCAAGTCTCCATCCCTATTCATTAAATGAAATCTCCAGAAGGGCAGCAAGGTGGCTCAGTGGTTTTGAGACCCAGGCCTAGAGATGAAATGTCCTGAGTTCAAATCTGATCTCAGATCCTTCCTAGCCATGTAACCCTGTGCAAGTCACTTAACCCCCATTGCCTAGCCCTTACCACTCTTCTGCCTTGGAATGAATACACAGTACTGATTCTAAAACAGAAGATAAGGGTTTTTTTTTTAAAAATGAAACCTCCTTTCTCATTGGTAATTATTCTTATTTATTCACATTTAAATAAATATAAACATATTTGTGGATAAATGAATTATAATTAAAAAATGATATTAATAAACCTCCTTACTAGTAATTATTTATTTACAGATAAATAATTCTAACATTACTAAAGATACAAAATTGATCAAATGAATAATAGCAAACATATGCACATTTTATATACAGGTATATACACACAAACCCATATGTTTGTGTATATGTAATATACATACATATACATTCATATACATACATGGTGCCAGCACATAAATAATGGGTACAACATATTTATACATATATACACACATGTGCGCACACACACATCTTACAATAGTTTGACTAGGACCAATAAGGCCACCAAAGTTACCTCAAACCCTCAGACATCGGAAGTTGATTCTTCCTTTATCTGGAACCTCTGTCCCAAATTATCCAAATCCATCTGGATAGTGTTTACAGTTTCTTGAACATTTCAACATTCCTCCTTGAGATCAGTCCATTTCCTCTGTATCTTCTCTTCAGTAATGACCAGAGTTCCTCCCAAGTTCTGTCCTTTTGCTGGTTCTCACCAGAAGTGCATCCCTTTCTCTTGCATCATTCCTTATCCGTCTCTGTGGATCCCTGATGCCCACAGACCTTTGCTGCCTGACTCCACAATGAGAGGTACACGTATTATATTGCATCTCGTTTGAAGTCCTCCAGACACAACTAAATACAAACCCATGTCCTTCTTCCTTCCATCAAGAAAGTGCTGCACTCGTGTCCCTTTTTATCTACTCTGTAAACATCGTATCTAAACCTAGTTAGTTACATGTTATTTCCTGTTAGAATGGAAGCTCACCAGGGGCAGGGATTGTTTTTGCCTTTTTTGCTCCTGTTGTTCATATCCCAAGTACAGGGTCTGGCACGTAGGAAGAGCTAAATAAATGTTTTTGACTGTCACCAACTGGCAGTACAAACTAACTTTCCCTTCAGGATTTTATCTAAGCTCGAAGACACAGTAACAATATTCAAGGTCTTAAAATGACAGTAAGAGTTTCCATAAGATATACAATTGTTAGAGGAGTTACATTTCTCCCCACAGTCAAAAGTTTTCATTCCCCTGAAAATAATTTAGGTGTTGATACAATTCAAAATAACATTAAATTATCGTCACTTTCCCACATATATCTTAATGCAAAGCACTACTTGAGAGCACCATTTCCTTTACATAGACTGTGCTTTACTGAAGCATTAGTAATATTCATTAGTATGATAGTTATTAGAATAATAATAATATTCAGATAGCAC
The DNA here is from genome assembly GCF_016433145.1 of Gracilinanus agilis. Classification (NCBI taxonomy): domain Eukaryota; kingdom Metazoa; phylum Chordata; class Mammalia; order Didelphimorphia; family Didelphidae; genus Gracilinanus; species Gracilinanus agilis. Next base: position 11,254,544 of record NC_058135.1, on the reverse strand, counting down.
CAAACATTGTAATTCCATGCTGAATTACATGTTGCAGAGTGTGTAAAACAACATATAAGCATTAATACTTCCCAGTTGACCTATTTAACATTCCACCAGAAAAATACAATGCTTCTTGTACTTGACATTCACTATGTACAGTCAGCTAGCATGAAAAGCAACCTAGCTCTGGACCACGACAATAAGAATACATGACAAAGAAGCATGCTGCGTTGTGGATATTCATATCAACATTGTGTTGAAAGCAAAAGCAAAACCAAACCAGAGTTCAGCAAATAGTGCATGATATAGTCTGGCTCTATTTGAGTAGCTACTTGTCCTCCTGGCTTTCCTGGGGCGTCGTAGGGGAGGCTGGTCCCTGGCCGTAGAGCCCCAACTCATCTACTCTGGCCTTCTCATCTCCCAGAGAGCTGATGATCACATGCGTAGTCGCAGATTTGAGTGTAGATGGCCGAGACTGGCTTTTACAATCTCCTTAGGGTCACCCTGTTCCCTAAAGCTCTCTGCGATTAGGGTAACAGGGTAAAATGCTACTACCTGTGGGTTTAGTCCTCTCATCATCTGAACTGAAATTCCCCTGTAACTGAGGGATACTTAATTGGATACTTTATTCTCTAGATCAGGGGTCGGCAACCTTTTTGGCCGTGAGAACCATAAACGCCACATTTTTTAAAATGTCATTTCGTGAGAGCCGTACAGTGCTCACAGTGCTGCTCCTGTAACAGCGCTTGAAAAAAAAATGGACTTTATGGCTCCTGCAGAAAGAGCCCTATCTGGCCCTCGAAAGAGCCAGATATGGCTCAAGAGCCATACATTGCTGACCTCTGCTCTAGAGGTTACCAATACATAACACCCCCATCGGAATCATAATTTTCCACATTGTACTAGCTTTCTCCATCTTTCTGCAACAGGCAGATGTTACTTTTCCTTGGAGTTTGCTTAGCTGATCATCCACCATTACTTTCCCAGAGGTGGTCTCCCCAAAAGCGAATAGATGCTTCTGTTGTATGGTCTCTGTAGGAATCTCACCCAATCAGGGTCTATTTTGTAACTTGGCAAATTTCCCAGCCTCTCTACAACTCAATCAGGTGTATTCATTTGCTCTCTTGGCACTTAACTGTGAAGAGTCAGTATATTAATTTGCTGTCTTGGCACTTAATTGCTAAGAGTCTTATCTTTAAATGCAAAGCAAAATTCACATTAGAGAAATACAAGGTTGTTTTTTTTTTTTCCCTCAAGCATGAGCAAGTAAATCCTGTGGCATCCTGCCAGGGAGCATCCCATGCATTCACCAGAAATGCCACATGCCAACACTATTTGGATTTCTTCCCAGATTTTAAGGTTCCTAGCATTTTTATTAGGTTATAGCTGAAGTACCCACTCAAGCTAAGGGTAGCATAGTATATATGGCTCTAGATTTCCTGACTCTTGCCAAGGTCAATGTCTTATGGACTAATTCACTCATCAGAGTGAACTTCAACAGAGAAGCCACGCGTTCCATTATTTTTCTTTTGATACCTTAAGAATGGTAGTAGCTTGCTCGTCCCTCATTGGTCAGGCCTAATGGATAGAAATATATAAGGGATAAATATCTATAAGGGATAGAAAGCTTTCATTGCTGTTTCCTTCTGAAAATAGGACCCAGTGGTTTGTAGGTTAGTGCTTTCGAGCTTAATTGCTTTTGAGATGCCCTGTATTCTCAAAGAATGCTGCTTATGTGGGCAAAACTCTCCAACAAAACCACGTTTCTCATACACATCTACTACTCTTTGGGGCTAGTGAAATTGGTGGTTTCTCAACAACGCAAGAGTTCTTCCCCAACTCACATATCCAAAGTCGTCTTGCCAAGCCTTCATCACCATAGTACCAAGTACATGGGGCAACACCAACTGCTTCCTGGTAATATGTGCAAGATTAGTTCCAATCCAGCACCAAACCCCATTGCACAGCTCAAGTTTCTGCCATCTTCTTAGCAGGAAAGTCTATCACAAGGATGGAAACAATAGTCTTTGAGGATTAATCCCCGACTTTGTTGCTTATGTTTTATTTCCTATTCCTTTATCATGGAGGATAAATACTTATTCCAGTCATCCAGGATGATTGAGGCAAAGAAGTTTAGCCCGCTGCAATATTCTTCATATGCACAGATGCTAAGCTTTCGAGGGAATGGGCTGAGCTCTCAACTACGATTAATACAATTATGCTTTTTTGCAAACTCAGTCACTGAGGATCACAGATTGCCTTCACTCCTTCTCTGGGTGCCCATAGAATTTCCATTTCATGTGGCCTATGAGTTAGGGCATTTGTGCCTCCAAACTGGTTTTTCCTCTACAATGCTGAATAGTAAATGAAGGCTGCCACATATCTCTGGCAGACAGCATGCAATTTAAGACCAGTCAAAATGTCAGTGAGTTGTTGGGCCTCCATATTTGAAACTTCGATCTGTTCTTATGCTCTGCACTTCTCAGTGAAAGTCCACTTCAAAGCTAAGAATTCTAGCTTGTAAAGGGCCTACCGACTCCCACTGCCAGTAAATCCTCTCCTGGGAAACACGCTAGGAGTTTGGGTGACCCTCATATTCTCGATAATAGCCCTGCTCCCAAAACTTATCCCCCATGACCCCAACATAAAAGGTCTGGGTTTGCATATGCCAACAGTGGTGTGTATGTAAAGGGCCTGTGGTGGGCATCTCTTCACGTGGAAAGGCTAAGAAGCCTGCCTCAGAGAGAGTGGCAATTTATATGGAACGGATGTACCTTAGAGAGGCTATGGAGTATGTGTAGACGTTCTGTAACTGGTTCTGGTCTGCTAGCTATGTCATTAGGAGGAGCCTAGCTAGAACTGAGGGCATGACTCAGGGAAGATTCAGCAAAAGGCCGAGTTTCTTCCAATCTGCTCTCTTGGTTTCAGTGCTCATAAGGTATCTCAGTGACTTATTCTGTCACAGCATCTTTTTGGAAATATTGCCTTAAAGGAAAAGGTCTATGGGCCTTTTCCCAACTGAGACTAAGCAGTCATGTGAAACTGGCCTAGAGGCCTTCTGTCTTTTTCCATTCTAGACACAAAGTTTTGGAGAATCATAATGTGTTTCAAAAGCTTCAGGGGGGTACCTCAATGTCCTGGGATTCCCGAGTCCCAATTTGGAGCCAATGTAATGTGGATACCCTGAGAAACAAAGGTTAACTTTTGGGAGTGATCCTTGTTATAATTATGGGAGGTCTCTTGATCTATTTGAGATGGTAAATTGATGTACAGAGAGAAATAAGATGACCCTTCTCCCTTATAACAGTTGCCCAGGCAGGATCCTTCAGGTCTAAGAGATCCCTTCAGGACCCACCTGGGGTTAATTGATATGTTGATTTGGGCTCTTTAGCTAGGATAACGCCTAGTAAAACAAGCTTGGAAACTGCTTTAGGAAGGTACTTTAAACTTTATATTAAACAAGTAGGATAAGGGTAAAGGACTGTGGTATAGGAGACCCTATTCTAATGGTTACTAATGAAATCTCAACTGCTGGCAGATGAAGAATCAATGTAGCTTCCCTCTGGTTCAGCCTGGCCAGGACTAAACCAGAGTAGGTAAACTGCTGGGATATCTTTGACTTCTTCTTCAATAGATCTTCGGCCTTACAGTTGAGTTATTTCCACCCTTTCCACCCTCTTCTTCGTCTCCTGCCCACTTCCTGGATCCCTCCCGGGCCCTGGGAAACCTAGATATCTAGTTGATGAAACTCCTAATATCTAGGGGCAGTAGACACCAAGGTGGTGGTCAGGTACAGGTTGGACAGTATCTCAAGTACAGGAAGAGTTTGCAGAGAGATGTTTGCACCCTCTCACTCCAAGACCAGGATCCTCCCGCCTCAGCACAGGTCAAAGACCCAGAACTTCTGCTCAGGGTTCTCAACTGCCCTCCTCCTGCCTTTCGCATGACCTCCCTGGGAACATTCCATCCAACTGACTTATTTGTCAATCAAAGGTGATCTTCAAGCTCCCAGAGATTCAATATAACATCCTCTTGGTCCAGACAAAGTCTGAAGTCAGGCTAGATTTGGATGTGGACTTGGTGGGACCAATGTTATATAGGAACTGAACTAAGAGTACATCCCTGAGGTCCTTAAAAGGAGGTATTATATTTTTATTCTTGTCTTTTCATCCATTTTCAAAGAGGATCAATGACATCATGTGGTGATGTCTTGACTCAAGCACAAATTGGATTTAAGTGATGCAGACTTGCACAAAGACATCAGCATCACTCTCTCTTCCAGAGTATTTAAGTCCAGTGACAAGACAAAAGTCAGGCTGAATGGTGATGGCCTGGGATGTAGGCATGGCACTAGCATCTTTGATATCTGACCAAGCTCTAAGTACTCCACAGCTACTGCTTCAGCTGCCTTTGTGGCCATTGGAACAAATTGTTCTCATCCACCCATTTCTCCAGGGAGTTTTCACATGCTTGAGGTAGACATCCTGTCCCTAATTTACTAATGGATTTGGGGCCTTTCAGTTATTCTCAACCTTTAGCCTATGTGCTGAGATGGTTTTATAGGGGTGTGGCCACTGCCCATGCTACAGCTTCTTGGAGTCACAGGTGAGAGTTTGTATGGAAATAAGACATGAAAGGTGAATAAGCAGCCCTGCAAAGGGCTAGTCCTCCAATCAGAGGTGCAGTCTTCCCTGAAGACTGTCTACATCCTTTGTTCCTCTTACTGAACCTTTGAAGTAAATATCACTTTGTAAAAGTTAATTGATGTTAAGTGGTTAAATGAACCGAGGCACTAGTCACTTGTACCAACCAGTGGGAGGAGAGGTACAGAGCTGGTGAGAATTTAAGCCCATAGCAGTTGAGATCATTAATGAGGTCTTAAAGTAACACTAAATCATCCTACACAGATCTAAGATGGAGCATAATCAATCCTATAAAAATCCTTAATTCCTACAGGTTCTTTGGGACCAGTGGAGGAGTGTTTCTGTCTTCTCTGGATCAGCACTCATTCCTTGTTGAGATGCTATGTAATCTCCACACTTGGCAGAGGCTCAACAAAACTGGCATTTGTCAATGGATCCTTTCAAAACAACTTTTTAAGGCTAGCCTGCCACTTTCTCTTCTCACCTTGTTCTAGGATCTTTCCAAAGACAGCAAGATCAGCCAGCTCCAATTAGCCACACACCTCCTCTATGTTCATGTCACCAATTCCTCCATAATCTGAAAATTTTTGAAGTGACAGGTGCTTCCGAGAAACCCTGAGGTACACACTCAAACTGGTAAAAATCCTACTGGGCAGCTGAAGACCGTTTTCTTTTTGTCTTCTGCCAAAAGAATCTAGAAGTATCCACTGAGAAATGAGATGAGAACTACAGAGAATGTAGCAAGCAGTTCAAGACATCTTGAACTCTTAGTAGGATGTTCTTGTCTATTTTAGTCCTCTTGCTTAAAGTCCAGTGGTATACACACATCTGGATTTTCCCATTGTATATGTGTCTTTGTTGTTGGTGATGCATATACATTGTTGAATTCAATTATGATACTGGCAATAAATAGTTTTCAGAAGGTTTTTAAGATTTTTTTTTATCACAGATAGGGCAATCTGCTGTGACCACTCCCCCTAAAGTCTAAGATTCTATGAAATGCATTACAGGAGTTTTTCCTCAAGGACATCACTAGCCTCATTCTTCCAATGAGAACACCTTTGTCCTCCTTTTGTACCATTCATTCAACCAGTCCTCCCATTCTTCAGGCACCAGATAATCTCCAAGGTCAATTTTTGCCTTCCTTGGTTAAAGGAAATCAAGAGCCACCATTTCCTTTTATCCCTATACTTTTGCATGAGCTGTAGGGATGGTCAAAATATTCAGCTACTGAATCCCAGCTTGCTGCTTGCAATATGTGGAAAGCATCTTACGGAATCTGGAGTTTGTCTCAACTATGGTTGATTCCTTTGAATCAACAGAGATGTCCTTTGGGACTGGGCAAATCGAAGCCAAGATGCTGTAATTTTTTCGTCAAAATTAGCAACGTATTTAGCAAACTTGATTCTCACTTGACTTTAGCCTGAAGATGGATATTCCTTGTCACTCATTTCCTAGATTCCTAACCCTGTCATCAATTGCCTTGGAATGCTCTCCAAGTGACTCTCAGCCTAAGAGATTGTAACAGTGGATGCACTTCATATTTCTAATCTTTACTATCACTTTGTTGCGGAATCCTATGAGTCCAAGTAGAGGTCAACCTTGCCTTTCCTTACTTGGGGATGAGGTGGCTTCCATTGCTGGCACTGAATGTTTGAATTCAACCTTTCGCACAATAACTCTGCATTCCCCTTTCCAGTACACATTGGCCAGATGTCCATTCAAGCCACAGATTTGACAAAAAATGTGTCTGCCACTCCTTTTTTGATGATGATCTTGTTTGTTGAGTCTTCTCTAGATTCTTGTCTTGGAGTCTGAGCAGTCAAAGGTCATTATCTCCTGCTTGATTTCTGTGGTCCATGTATGGCAAAACATCTTAGAGACAGGACAGTGCCTGACATAGTAAGCATTATATAAATGGTAGCTACTATTTATTATTATTGTAAGTCCTTTTTTGCATTGAAATACCATTCATGCCAGTTTGCTATTTCTAGCAACTGACCCAAATGGGCATCTTTTGTTTATTATCTAGACCAGTTAGCTATATTTTTAGTTCTCAGGGCTATACTTTTATCTGTTTCCTCGGATTTTATTTCTTCTCTTTCTCTTCAGGCTCTGTAGTTACCTGTTTACCTGTGTTGCAAACTTGCAAGGCCTTTCCCTTTTTCACTGAGTCACAGACTGAATGCACTTAGATCTATCTCTGCAAACAAGAAGGAAACTTCAAGCATAACAACCAGCCTTTGGACTCTGTATAACTCCATGAGTGGGGGCTGGAACATTATCCAGAAGGCTACCTTTTTTTTCCTACTTCAGGTGCCTTCCCAAGCTGCACTACATCAGCTACATTTCTGACCCATCTATCCAGGGGAGAGAGAACCTGTTGTACTGACTCTCAAGAACCAATTGTTAATTTTTCAGTGTGAAACACTATTCAGAAGTCCGGAGGTTCTACAAATCAGGGCCCAATTTATTGTTTTGTTGATTGTCTAGATTTAAGAAAATGCTGGAATAGTGATAATGCAGATTAAATTGAAAAGTATGTTATATACTTTTGTCTCTTCTGCTGGAGATGTTCTTAAACATTTCCCAGTTCACTCCTGCATTTATCCCATGTTTTTTCTTCTGGGGGGAGGGAGGAGGACACAAGTCCTTTCTTGAGCAAAATCTTACCCCAGATTTATGATTGGATTATGTTCTAATACCATGTGTACTCTATGAAGTACGATATCCTATCAACATCTCTAACTACTACTGATTTCTCAGATTTGTTTTTTCCTTCCAGGTCACCCAGGTAGGAAGTGTCTGGGGCCAGATTTGAACCAGATTAAACTAATCATTAAAAACAACAAGTTACAGTTCTCAGTTGTCAGCTTCATCAAACACTGATTTAGCTTATATAAGAGGAATAACTGCATTTTCTCAGTATTATGTGGAATGCAGGGTCTGTAGCCTGGTGCCATTCATGGTGGGTCACTCAACCTCAACCTGCCACTTGATTTAATTTTATATGTTTAATTTATCAATCCTAAACTTTCTAATGGTCCATGGGGAAATCAGATAATTTATTCCTCAATTGTAAATTTATAATCTCTTCTCATTGGCTATAATTGTAAAGCACTTAGCACTATGTAAATGTCAACTATTTGTAGTAGTATTAAGGGATGAATTAGTGTAAGCCCCTAATTCAATTACCTAAATCTTAATTACTTAGTGAACTATGAAGCTTCCTTTCTCACTGCAATTTAATCTCATTTACCTATACTTAAATAAACAAAAAGCTTATTGTATAATTTGTTTGAAATGAGCATTAAGAAACACATGTATGTAACTATTTACAGAATTTTGGCTGGCTGATTGGTTGTTGCCCATCATACTTGGAGAAGACCAAAATGGCGTCAGTGTATGGTGTATCCAACTGTGACTGAGCAGAATAATATGAGCTCAGAAGGTTCTTCCCCAGGTTGGACATGAATATCCTCTCTGAACATTTGTGATAGACACATCTCACATTTCTGTTGAGCTACTGCAATTCTGCTTTGCACAGAGAGACAGCATCTTCTTTGATGTGTCCATACCATACAGGATGGTCCTGTGCTAGTGTCTCCCATGTCTCACAATTGATACGAATGTTCTTCAGAGAGACCTTGAAAATATCCTTGTATTGCTTCTTCTGACCTCCATGTGAGCACTTGCTTTGTATGAGTTCTCCATAAAAATAGTCTTTTAGGCAAACATATGTTTGGCATTCGAACAATGTGGCCAGCCCGTTGGAGTTGCACTCTCTGCGGTAGACTGCATGCTAGGCAGTTCAGCTGGAGAAAGGACCTCATTGTCTGGAACCTTATCTTTCCAGCTGACCTTCAGAATCTTCTTAAGATAATTCAAATGGCAGAGAGTCAGTTTCCTGGAATGGTGCTGGTAAACTGTCCAGGTTTCACAGGCATACAACAAATGAGGTCAGCACGGTGGCTCCACATACCTTCAGTTTGGTAGGCAGTCCAATACCTCTTCTCTCCCACACTTTCCTTCAGAGCCTCCCGAACAGCAAGCCAGTTTTGGCAATGTGTGTCAACCTCATCATCTCTGTGTACATCCCTGGGAATAGACTGCCAACTTGACCACAGCTTTCAAAATGGCTCCATTTACCATAAACAGTGATGGCTAGTGCTCTGCTGGCTGGTGGAGAACCTCAGTTTTCTCTGTGTTCTTTGTCAGACCAGTATTTTGGCTAGGACCAGTGTCATCACCTAGGTCATCTCAAACTCTCAAAACACCAGGGGTTGACTCTTCTTCACTTATCTGGAAATTCTGTCCCCAAACATTTAATTCACTCCAGGCAATGTTTAAAGAGTCCTTAGCATCTTTTTCATATTTCTCCTCTAGATTAGTTCTTTATCTCTTTACCTTTCCCTTCATTAAGGACCACACATGCTATTCTTTTAGCCTTTCTCAAGCTCTTTTTAGGTTTCTCATTATAAACTTCTATCCATGAGATTTCCTTAATTGTAGTACACAAGACCATTCTCAGAAATCAATTCTTTCTCTCTCTCTCTCTCTCTCTCTCTCTCTGTCTCTCTCTCTCTCTGCCTCTCTCTGTCTCTGTCTCTGTCTCTGTCTATCTCTCTGCCTTTCTATCTCTCTGTCTCTCTGCCTATGTCTCTCCATCTCTGTCTCTGTGTCACTGTCTCTCTCTGTCTCTGTCTATCTCTCTGTCTCCCCCCACCCATCCCTCTCTCTTTCTTTCTCTCATCAATTCTTGATAAGTCTTCATGGATTGTAGTGAAAATGTTCCTGTTCTCGTTCTCCCTGACTCCATAAGGAAAGACACACAATGTAGGAATTATTCAGAAATGCCCAGGACTTGCATTCACACACACACACACACACACACACACACACACACACACACACACACGCATTCTCCTTGCCTCCAGAGGGAGAGATGCTTCACATCCAGCCCCTCCTCAAAGTTCCTCCAACTGTCAGCACAAGACTGTCTGCCCTGGAAGTTCTACCTAAGCTCCTGGAGCTAGCATAACAATATCTGGCTCCTTAAAGCTACGGCACGGCTCTCCTTGAGAGACAGAGACAGAGAGAGCGAGCAAGAGGACTTGAGGTTTCACTGGCAAAGGGCTCTTTCTGTGGAGGAAACTCCCTCTGTCAATTCTCAGCAAGCGAAAGCCTTGCTGAGGTGGCCGGACCCCTGAAAGGTTCAGTGACTTGCTTAGGGTCACAGAGCTGATGTGCCTTTGCATCAGACCCAAACACTGCTGTCTGCAAGGGGGCTCTTCATTCACTAAAACAATCAAAAGTAAGAGCATGAATTATGTAACTATGTTAACTTTTCTAAAAAATAAATATTAATAAATGTTTAAAAAAACAATCAAAGCAAAGTAAAACTTTTCAACAGGGTTTTTTCCTCAAGGCATTTGCCTTCTATTGGCAGGGGGTGAGGGCGGATAGAGCAGCTATAACAGATAAGCAGATGAGGTGGGAGAATGTACTAATAACTGGCGCTATTAGGAAAGGCTTCCTGGAGGAGACGGCCCTAGAGCTGGGCCTTGAAGGAAGTAAGAGCAGAGATAAGGAGCAAGCCCATTCCAGGCACGGGGACAGTCTGTGCAAATGGCATGGAGGTGGGTAATAGAATGACCAAGGTCAGGGGCCATTTGACTAGAACGTGGATAGAAGAGGCCAAAAGGTATAAGGTAAACTAAGTCTAGAAAACAGACCGAGTCTAGAACCTGAAACTAGCCTGTGAGAAGCCTTAAATGCCAAGCTGAGAAGTTCCCACATTCCTGACCCATCCTCACAGAGCTGTCCATCTCCTCCCAGGACATGGAGTCCTACCATCATCACTAGACATGATGGTAGCTAAACTGTTCCTCCAGAGGGGGCTGCCCTTCGTCCCCAAATGTTCTCCTCAGGAATGAGGACTGATCCCCCAGGAACAAAGAGTTCAGGAGGCCTCTTCCAACATGCTGTGGTCCCAGAGCGAGCCTCGTATTTCGAAAAGGATCTTAAACATGCACGAGGACTGGCCGCTGTGGGGAAGGGCTATCCTTGGCATGACTTCCTTTGAATAAAGGGGCACCAGAAGCCCATCTGGGAAAAGGAAAGAAGGAAAAAGGAAGCCTGGGGACATGATGCTGGGGAAACTATCTGGAACAAAGGTGGGCTCCAGAGGGGGACCCCAAGAGGCGCTTAGTGAGCAAAGTTTAGAAAGGAGCAGGGGTGGCTGGAAATAAGACGGTCCTTCTCCCATGATCACGTCACGAAACATCCAGCCTATGCCAGACCAGCTAACTAGGCTAAAGGTGACGCTAAGGAACCAGAAGCCCTGCCTTGGGCAAAGAGGTCCAGAAGTGGAACAAGGAAGGCTGGGGAAGGCCGGCCCGTAGACACCAAAGGGGCCTCTCCTTTGCTGGCGCTGGGTCCAAAGGCAATTCTTTGGATTTCAAGCCCCAAGTTGGGACCTTTAAGAGCTTCTCATTTTATAAAAGAGGGAAGCTGAAGGCAATGAAATGATTTGCCTTCAGTCACATACATAGTAAGCCCCAGAGAGGCAGGACTTGAACCCAGGGCTCTGACTTCAAGACCATTGCTCTTTCTATTGGAACTGCAATCCAACCTCTCCAGACAAGCCAATTCCCTTTCTCTGTGTTTCTGATCTTGCAGCACATTCTTATCTTGGACCTGTGGCACTTCTACCTCTGAATCAAGGGTTGCCAGGCTTGCACCTTCCCTCCCCGGCTCCCTCTTCTTCATTCCAGCCAGGGCAGGCCCAGCTGGGAAAGTCTTCTGGAGCTTTCTGAATAAATAAGAAAACGGGAAGCCTTCCGAGCTGGCCCCACCTCGAGCTCGGATGCTCCAGCTTGGCTTTGCCCTGGTGTTGGTGTAAAATGGGCTGAGCCCCCCCTAGGAGCCTGCACCCGAGACACGGCTCCCTCCGGGACGCCCCGCGGGAGACGCCGGCCTGCGCTGCGGGGAGAGGGAGGAGGGGAGCCACCTCGCCTGCTTACATGCCATGACCACATTTGGAAACTTGAGCTCATCCTTAGCCGGGCTGCCAGGTTTGCCTTTCGGCGGGCCTGGGGTGGGGGAGAGAAGGAGGAAGCCAAGATGAAGAAGCAGACAGAAGTAGTCACTGACATCCCTTCACTCATCAGTCTCCAAGGCCTGAAAGATCTGAGCTTGATGGGCCTTGGACTCGTCCCTAGCGGGGGAGCCTCTCTCGGCGCCCCAGGGCCCATCTGTCCCGTGGAGGGCCCCAGGGACTCCTTTTCCCTCCTGAGGTCCCAGCATCAGAGACAAAGATGAAAGGGACCGTAGAGGGCAATGAATCCCATCTCCTCGCTTTGGGGAGGAAACTGAGGTGCCGAGAGATCAAAAGACTTGGCCAGGGCCACAGAGCAAAGGGGAGGTGGGAAGCCCGGAATTTCTGCCTCTATCCACTCCCCCTGCCACGTCATGGGCTTGCTTCCCACTTCAGCTCAGGCAAAGGGATCATTTCAGAACCCCCCCAAGTCGTTCCCTGCTTTTCAAGCTTCACTTTGGAGCCTCGAATTGGATCCTAGGAGGAATACGGCCAAATTGCACCCCGATTCTCCTTTGAAGGACTCACATTTCATCCCGCTGCTTCCTGGGGAGAGGAGCAGCAGGTGCAATCCTTGCACCACCCCCTCCTTGATTTATTCTTGCTTCTCTTACCCAATCTTTTCTCCCTCTGTGTAGACAAAGAAAAGGGGGCAAGGGAGCAAGCAGTTAATAAGCACCCACTATGTGCCATGCACTGTGCTGAGCACTTAACCAAAATTAGCTCTGTTGATTCTTATCATAACCCTGGGAAGTAGGTGCTATTAAGATCCCCATTTTCAACCTGAGGACCCTGAAGTAGAGAGGTTAAATGACTTACCCAGGATCATACAGTTGGTAAGCGCCCAAAGCTAGATTTTTTAAATTATATTTTTTTTTATTTTGAATATTTTCCCATAGATACATGTTTCATGTCCCCGAAGCTAGATTTCACTCAGGTCTTTTTTTTTTTTTTAACCCTTAATTTCTGTGTATCGGCTCCTAGGTCAAAGAGTGGTAAGGGTGGGCAATGGGGGTCAAGTGACTTGCCCAGGGTCACACAGCTGGGAAGTGTCTGAGACCGGCTTTGAACCCAGGACCTCCCATCTCTAGGCCTGGCTCTCAATTCACTGAGCTACCCAGCTGCCCCCTCAGGTCTTCTTGACTCCAAGCACATTGCTCTGTCCACTGTACCACCAATGGAGAAAGAAGAGCTGGCAAGGGAGAACAAAGGGGGTGGAAGAAAGAGAATATTTGACTTGCTCCTTTTTCTTCAGTCTAAGTTCTATAATAAAGCATTTCATATACATTTCCACATATAAACATATATACATTCATATATACGTGTTGTGGTTAAGTCATTGTGGTTGAGTCTTCATGACTCCATTTGAGGTTTTCTTGGTAAAGATACCGGAGTGATTTGCCGCTTCCTTCTCCAGCTCTTTTTGTAGGAAGCTGAGGCAAACAGGGTAAAGTGACTTGCCCAGGGTCACACAGCTATTAAATATCTGAGCCTGAATTTGAACTTGGACCTTCCTGACTCCAGGCCAGGCACTCCATCCAAAGCACCACTTAACTGCCCTTCAAGCAAACATGTATATGCGTACAAACGCACACTCATGAATACCCGCCCAGAAATATTTCTACCTTTCCACTTTAGAGCTAACAAAAAAATAAAGTCAAGGTAACAGCCATTTATTAAAACAAACAAAGACAGACCCTGCCCTTGGGGTGCTTATATTCTAATGGGCAAGACAGCATGTTAAGTGGGATTGGGGTAGGGATAATGTACCTGGGTAGGGTAGATAAAGACAGGGAAATCAGGTATAGAGCAAGAAGAGGGATGAAGATATGGTTGGGGGGGTGGGGTACTTTCCTTAAAAAGGAGGTCCTAGAAAGAACCAGACATCACCCCATAGCACCATTAGTCATCTATGAAAACAAAGGACCAGAGCAACGAGGCACCACATTGGATAGTGAGCCAGGCCTGGAATAGAGGAGGACCAGGGTTCAGATCAGATACTTCTTAGCTGTGTGATCTTGGGCAAGTCACTTAACCTTGATTACCTAGCCCTTGCCACTTTTCTGTCTTAGAACTGATACTAAGAGAGAAGGCAAGGTCATTAAAAAAAAAGAAAAGAAAAGAAGGAAGGAAGAAGGGAGGGAGAGAGGGAAAGAAAAAGAAAGAAAGAAAGAAAGAAAGAAAGAAAGAAAGAAAGAAAGAAAGAAAGAAAGAAAGAAAGAAAGAAAGAAAGAAAGAAAGAAAGAAAGAAA
>NC_058135.1:11141228-11240337 GCF_016433145.1 Gracilinanus agilis | reverse complement strand
AGGAAGGAAGGAAGGAAGGAAGGAAGGAAGGAAGGAAGGAAGGAAGGAAGGAAGGAAAAGAAAGAATGAATGAATGAAAAAGGAAGGAAGGAAGGAAGGAAACCAAGAGAAACAACTGTAATATCAACAGCTCATTAGAAGATGATGAGGCAGGAGCAGAGAATACTTTCAATGTGAGCCAAGTCTAGGCTATTTGGGCAGAGGAGCTGTTTATCTTGGATGAATGATTGGATTTTTTTTTAAGTCTTTATGAAGTGTTTACTGTGAGCAAAGTACTAATTGCAGAGCATACTACTAATAAAGCAAGAGTCCCTAGCTCTCAAAAAGCTTCCATTCTAATTAGGTCTAATTAGGGAGACAACTGGCGATTTCAGCTGCAACTCAGCTAGAAAGGACCCATGGTCCTTACCCGGCAGCAGCAAAGCAGAGGGTGATGCCTGCTACCAGATTGGTGTTAAAACTGGAAGGGTCCTGTTCCTAGAGATCATTCTCCTTTTACATATAAAGAAACTGAGGCCAACACTGACGCGTGACTTGCCCAGGGACACAGGTCCTCTGCCTCTAAAGCCATCACTCTTTCTACTTTACCTGGCTTCCTTCCCACTGGAATTCTAGCTCAGTGTCATGGCCACCGAGGCCTTCTAGAACATTTTGCACTCAGATGCTGAATCCAAATAGACTTTATTCTCATGTTTGTTCACAGACCAGAAACTGTTTCCGTCAGGCTGGGCCCCAGACCCCACTGTTAACAATGGCCAGAAAGGAGAGATGCCTAGGAAGTTATTTGGGGTTCTGACTTCCCATCAAGCAAAATCAACTCTCAATATCTCTCTCAGTGGATAATTGGGAATTTGCAGGAGTTGGGGAGGGGGTGATTTGTATTATTTTCTTAAATTGGGAGTAGGGTTCTTAAGGAACTTTCTGAGTGCCAAGCATGCTGGGAATTGGGTCACTATGATTCCTCCTGGCCTTTAATACTAAGATACTCTTTTTAAAAGGTGCCAAATTCCTGTCCATAGAAGGATATATATATGTAAAGACCTCCTCTAAGAACAGGCAGAGTGCTACAATTGAAAGAGGACTCATTTTGGAGGCAGATCTGGGTTCGAATTCTTATTCCGTTATTTAATATCTGGAAGTGAGCCACTTTGCCTCTGGGAAGGTCGGTTCACTAATCTATAAAATAGTGCATTTGGACTTAAAGTAGTAAATCTATCATTCCATGACCAGATAATTGCTAATATAACTTGTTAGGGTAGAGGAATTTAACAATTGACTCTCTCAAGAAAAAAACAAGGAACGTGACATACTTTGAAGCTTATTCTTGCATGAATACATTTCCCTTTCTTAAGTCTAGAGTCCAGGGGTTCCCAAACTTTTTTGGCCTCCCTCCCCCTTTCCAGAAAAAATATTACTTAGCCCCCTGGGAATTATTATTTTTTTAAATTTTAATAGCAATTAATAGGAAAGATAAATGTACCTGTGGCCATCACCGCCTCACTGGATCACTGCAGCACCCACCAGGGGGCGGTGGCACCCACTTTGGGAATCACTGGTCTAGGCAATCAACAAAAGGATAAATCTAGGCCTCATTTATAGTGTTTCTGATTTCTGAGGTGTAAACGCTCACAGTGAAAATTTAAGGATAATTCTCCCGAGCAAGTTGGAGCTGGCCCCTGACCTCCTCCACTTTGAGATTTGCCAAATCCTTTCCAGGCCTGATTTTATTTGATCCGCTAAAGTAGCCTGGCAAATTTGAGATTTATTTTTTCTTGTTAGGATGTGATTTTGTGATGTTGAGATAAATGAATGCTTTTCCATTGATTACTAGGTAGTTCCCTGAATTTTTTTATACCAGTACAGATCAAAAATGCTAATATTTGGGCTCATGGAACCATAGATTTAAATCTTGAAGAAATCTTAAAGGGTCCAACTCTTTTATTTTATGGATGAGGAAACTGAGTCCCGGAGAAATCATGACCTGCCCAAGGTTGTCCAGTTATTGAACGAATGGGCTGGGGCTTGAATGCAGGTCTTCTGAGTATAGATTTCAAGCTGCCTTTGTCACCTGGAGTCTTAGAGAGCTGGCTGAGCCACTAACTAGAGGTTAAATGATTTTCCCAGAGTCTCACAACTATTAAGGATCAGAGGAAAGATTGCATCCCTGACTTCAAGGCCAGCTCTTTATCTGTATGTATGCTTGATCCACTAGTTATTGTCCACATTTTCCTCTCAGCGGAAAAGTGACTTGCCCAAGGTCACATAATCAGTGAAAGTTAGAGGTATGATCTGAGCACAGGTCTCCCCTGACTCCAGCTCCAGAGCTCTAGCCACTGGACCACACTACCTTTGAAAAATAGTGTGGCCCCAAGATTGTCTTAGATAGCCATAAATCAGATGGGAACATCCAGCAAATATTCTGTTACATCCCACAAGGAGATTGTATTGCACAGAGCCCGGTTGCTTCACCAGTGGTTCAGCTGGTGGTGACGTAAATGCATCATCTTGTGTCCAAGACAAAGTGGGTGGTGGCCAGGGGATAGCATGACCGCTGTGAGTGACCATTTAATACCTGGAGCCCAATTCCCCGGGTGGCTCTCTGGTAGAGAACCACCTTCCAAACTCCTGAGCCTTATTGTCTTGGAATTTTTCCTTTTCCTTTTTCATTCTTTTAATAACTTCCTGGAATCTCCTGCTGGATTATGCCTTCGGCCCAAGGCTTCTTCCCTTTGGGGGCCTCTCAGAGCCCTTCGGCCATGAGGTAAAGTGGAGGAAGCCCTCTTCCCAATCGTGTTTTGTAGACATAAAAGAAAAGCCCGAGGATTTCAAGGCAACCGATTCTATCGAAAGAGTTAGGATATTTTGTAAAAATCCCCTCAGGACAAAGATCACTGGCTAAGGGCTTCTCTCTAATGATTAAGCTACTCTATCTAAAAAATGGAGTGGACTGCAACATGGCCACCCCAGGGGGACTGAGACCGTCCCCCCAAAGTCAGCAGACTCCATTTGGGGCTCTCTTGGCAATGATCCCAGAGGGATTTGCCATTTCCTTTTCCATCTCCCTTTACAGATGAGAAGCTGAGGTGTAGAAGGTGAGGTGACTTTCCCAGAGTCACACAGCTAGCAAGTATCTGAGGCTGGATTTGAACTCAGCTCTTCCTGATTCTAGGCCGGCTCTCTAAATTGTGAGCCACTTAGCTCAGAGCCCTTTAGGCAAGAGCAAGGATGTGGCAGGTATTCAAGCTCTCCTGCTATCTAAATTCCATATTTGTGGTTTTTCCATGTGCATTTTTGTAAATCTGGGCGTTGTGCTGGGTCAGGCTTTCTATAAACGCCGGCCATGCGGAGAAGCAGGATGACTTAGCAGAAAGGAGGGAAGGGAAGAAGCGGTAATCAGTGTGCACTGCGTGTGAGGCGCTGTGCTAAGCGCCTTCCAATAGTACCTCCCTGGAAACTGGAGCCACAGAAGCCCTGAATCGTGCTCTTTCACACTGTTATGTACCCTCTGGGCAAGTCGCACAACCTTCCTGAACCTCAGCTTTCCCATCTGGAAAATGGGTGTCAGAGTCCTTGCGTTCCCTACTGATAACTGGTGAATGGAGTCCTGAAGCAGCCAGCGTTAAGCACTTGCTGTAGGGGAGCCACCGTGCCTCTGGGCCAGGGGCTGGAGGGACAGGCCAGAGCAGTGCTTGCCCTCGAGGAGGCCGGGTAGAGGCTGGGGCAACTGAGGCTGCGGGAGGTACCTTTGAAGCTGAACTCTGGAGGGAGCTGGGAGGGATGCGAGCAGGCTGAGAGGAGGAAGGAATGCATTTTAGGAACAAGGAACAGTCTGTCCACAGGCCCCGAGATGAAATATGGACTAGCGTACGTGAGGAGAGGCAAGTGAGCCAGTCTGGCCGCAGGCCGGGGTGCATGAAGGGAAGTAACGTATAATCATGAGCCTGGAGAGACGGATGGAGGCAGACAGCAAGGGCTTTCCATGCCCAGCTCTTGGGCTTTTGAATTTGAGCGTCCAGTCGATAGAGAGCCATTGGGGCTCTGGGGGCAGAGGAAGGACATGGCCAGCCCTGGGCTTTAAGCAGGTCAAGTTGGAATGTGTAGAAAGAAAGGACTGGGGGGGTGAGTGGAGGTCTGGAAGCAGGAGACCAGCTCCATGAGAGGTTGTAAGGCCCTGACCTAGTGTGGTGGTCCCGTGGCAGGAGAAGGGGGGACACACGTGGAGCTTTGGTGGAGGTCTAAAAGACAAGATTTGGTGGGAGGATTGAGGGAAAGGGAGGGGCCAAGGGTTCTGCTGCCTGCTGGGAGCCTGAGGGCCTGGAAAGCTGGGGGTAGCAATTAGAAAGAGGGAAGGGCTCTGAGGGACACGTAGTTTCAGATGCCCAGAGCACATCCTGTTGGAAGAGTCCAGTAGCTGCCCAAGGAGGGAGGCAGGCCTGGAATATATGAGAAAGAATAGGGTGAGCTATATAGAGCTGCAGAGAGATGAGATGTGAACCCCGGGGAGCTGATGAGATCACCGAGCCAGAGTGTTAAGGAGGGGAGAGACAGTAGTGAGGGGATACCTACACAGTCAGGAGGCAGAGCGTGGAGAATGACCCAATAAAGATGGAGAAGGAATGGTCAAACGAGTCGGAGGAGAACCAAGAGCTTCAGGAATACCCAGGGCTGAAATTACCCAAGAGAAGAGGGTGGCTGGCAGGCAGATGCTACAGAGAGGCCAGAAAGGATGGGGATCGGGGAAAGGCCAATGGAGTCAACAATTAGGAGATCGTCAGTACCTTCTGAGAGGGCAATTCCAGTTGAGTGGCGAGGTCAGGAGCCAGACTGCAAAGGACTGGGGAGAGAACGAGAAGAGAGCAAGTAGAGGCTTCATCTATGAAAATAACTTGGTACAGAAATATCAACAGATCTTTTCCATCTTTATCTGCTTCTTGTCATCGCTCTTTCACACATAAATGCTCTCAGTATGTTATTTTTCCATTCTAAATCTATAAGCATATCAATGCCTTTCTACCATTCCTACTGTTGTACATATCTTCAATTTCTCTACCAGTCCCTTCCCCAAGCTCCAGGACTACAGATATGCTCATGTCTCTCCCAACCTCAAAAAACCCTTGTGGGATCCATCCATCCATCCCCGACCATCATCCCATCCCCCTCCTGGCTTTCCTGCCCAGACTCCTTGAAAACGCTGTCTACAGTAGGTGTCTCTGCTTCTTCTCCTGTCACTCTTTCCTTAACTCTCTGCAGTCTACTTCTGACCCATCATTCAACCCCAACTGCTCCCCCAGAGTTCTCAGTGATCTGTTCATTGACAAATCCAGTGGCCTTTTCTCAGCCTTCAGCCTTCTTGACCTCTTTGCAGCCTTTGGCCCTTCTGATCACCCTCTCCTCCTTCTGATCCTCTCTTTCTTCTAGGCTTTCATTGTTCTTTCCTTGTTCTGCTCCCATCTAGTTGACTTCTCCTTCTCAGGTCTGTTATTGATTCTCATCTAGGTCACACCCGCTAGCCATGGGGATCCCTCCGTCCTCAGCCCTCTTCTCTCTTTACATTTTACCTGGTGAGCTCATCAGCTCCCATGGATGATTCTGAAGTCTTCCTATCCAGCCCTAATATTTCTTCTGACTCACAGTCTTCTCCACCTCCACCTCTCTAAATGCTGATTCAGTATCTTGAATTGAATGTTTCGTACTCATCCAAAGATGAACCCATAATGCTCTGTTCCAATCCCACCACTCCTTCCCAACTTCCCTATTACCCTTAAAGGCACTATGAGGCCTCACCACTTGCATCACCTTTATTTAATATCATGACTAAGTGGCTGCAGGAAGCTCTATAGCATGTATAGCAGCCACACCCCAGTAAAACCTTCTCACAGTGGGACTAAATCGCATTGCGGTTAACCAGCAGTGAGATGGGGAAGGGGCTTGTCCACTTTCAGCATGGGAAGACTTCTCCTCATCAGAACGGGTGGATGAGAGCGATTCATTCCAATAGCCACGAAGATGGCCGAAGCAGGTGCAGCAAAGTGCTTAAAATCTGGTTAGACATAAAGAACACTCAGTTCATCCACCACATCCCAGCCCTCACCAGTTGTCCTGACATTTGTCTTGCCACCTGGAGGACTCTGGAAGAGAGAATGAGGCTGCTGACTTTGTGGAGATCTGGGTCACTTAAAATCCAATTCATTTGCAAGTCAAGTCATCATCCCATGATGGCATTGATCCTCTTCCAAAAAACAAAGGATAAGCAAAGACAACGATGATGACGACAACAACAAGGAAGGCTATAATGGGGCTGACGGTACCTTGTTCTATAGTACCAAAGAGCCAATGACACAAGCACGTGCTAAGTGACCTTAGAGTTCAGCTGAGAACATCTTTCCCCTAAAATATTTTGTGGTCTACACGTCCATCAACCAGTCTATATGTGGAATGTTGGGGGTCAAATAATGTCACACCATCCCATGCTATTCTGGCAAACATCTGAGATATCTTTAAACATGAGACTGGTAGTATCAGTCTCTGATTCTGGGGATTTGTGGGCCAGACTTAGGAGATCTAGGGATGGGCAAGCAGTTTTTGAAAGCTCATCAAAGAGATTCCGTGATGTCTCTTCAGATACCCCGAGGCAACTTGTTATCATAGAAGATATATTTGGGGAAAGGTTTCCTGGGTTCAATTGCTTGTCCTTTCCTCTACCCTAGGACACTAAATATTTCTCAGACTATTGCGGTGTAAGAATATACATATCTTCCCCTGAATAACCCTAGATCATCCAAATGTCAGACATGATAAGGACACAAGAGCATGAGAAATGTTGTCCTAGGTCAGACCCATGTACAGTTGTCCTCCATGATGTCAGCTTCAAAAAATTAGAAGACATATTTCCAAATCTCTAAATCCCTTTGATTACCCAATGGAGATTTCTGTTCCATCCCATTGATTCGAATTCTCCTTGAACTTCTTTGCAGTTTCAACCCATCATACTCACAGAAACATAGATTTAGATTGGGAAGAGACTTCGGTAGGCATCACAGACATTTTACAAATGAAGACTCTGAAGCCCAAAGAGGGGGAAAGACTTGCCCAAGGCTCATAAATAGAAAGTGGTAGGGCAAGGATTTGAACCCAAGTTCTCTGACTCCAAGAATAGAGACGATGAGTTCTATAACTTGACTTCTCGTTAATAAGTCAATGTCACCCAACTTTGGGCCTAAAATGGCCTCTTTTTGGTGTCGAAGAAGTGCCCTTTGTTCTGTTATCCAGGACTGAGTGTCTTAGCCTCTGTTCCTTCTCTCCACAGTCTTCCTGGTTTTTTGTTTTTTTTAACTTAGCAGTTAGGAGGAGGATGAAGCTTATGTTTATTTAGTCTCTCCTAGAATATGGCAGTGGCAGGATTTCAACCTAGGGATTCTCCGTACCGAGAACAACCTTCACTCTACTTGCCAGGCCACCACTCAAGAAGATTGTTAAATCTGAAATAAGAAAGAGAATAGAGCAAGGACTAGGGCAAGGCCTCCACAAGCCCCTTATATGGACACAAAGGGGCCTTGCTCTAGGGCCTGGTTTTTATTACTGGAGCTTCCTCCAATAACCCAGACCTGCAGGAATTGTCCTGCCAAGTTACCCAGGGCAGGTCTGAATTAAAAACAAGTGAAGAATTGCAGGGCTTGTGGTGGGACGGAGCCAAGCTGATGGCTGGAGAGAGTCAGCTGCTGACATGTCTGCACAGATTAGAAGTTAGCCTGTCCTTGTGGGGTGTGGGGTTTGGGTTTTTTTTTTTTTTAAGTTTGCTGAACGTGTTGGGATATTAACTTCCATGGGGCCAGAGGCCTTGTGGGGTGAGGAGCTGAGTGACAGGTACAGCTGCTGCCTCCTTGACCAAAGTGTATGCAGTCCTCTTTGGGGAGCACACCTCGGGGCCTGGGGACAGCCGGCATGCCATGGAAACAAATAATCTGTTGCACATCATCCAAGAATCCTTCACCTACCTCACATGACCCTACAATTATTCTAGAGTCACAAAGAAGCCCAGCTCCCAAGGGGAAGAGATACAGGGATGAGCAGCAGAAAGAACACTGGTTTTGGAGTCAAGAGAGCTGGGTTCAAATCATGCATCTACTACTCCCTCTGTCACCTTGAACAAATCACTTCTCTTGAGGCCCCACCTAATTCTTCTGTAAAATGACAGGGTTAGACCAGATGACCTCTAAGATGACCCCTTCCAGCTTTGAATCTGATCTATTTTTGGATCTATAAGAAAATTTGGCCTAAGTAGTTAGAGGGCCTAGAAATGGTTCAAAAGGGGGATCTGGATGGGATATGTAGCATCAGGGTTAGAAGAGACTTAGAGATTATTAGTAACAACACCCTCCAGGGGAGAAGCTGTGTGGCTCAGTGGATTTAGAGACAGGAGGTCTTGGGTTCAAATCTGACCTCAGATACTTACCAGCTGTGTGACCCTGGGCAAGTCACTTAACCCCCATTGCCTAGCCCTTACCATTCTTCTGCCTTGGAATCAATACGCAGAATTGATTCTAATGTGGAAGGTTAGGTTTTTTTAAAAATTAAATAAATAAAAAATAACACCTTCCTCCCTAGTCCTGGCCTATTTTATAGAGGAGGAAGCTGACCCAGAGTGAGGGTTACTTTCTCAAGGTCAGCTAGCAAGTTAGGGGCACAGAGACTAGAACCTTCCACTATGCCATGCCAAAGTAGATTCCACTTATCCACTGTCATCTTTTATTCAGCTAACATTTATAGAATGTCTGTTATATATAAAACACTAGAAAATGTTTAAGAAAAGACCTTAGGAAGACTCAGCATATTGGGAATAGATTTATGTAGTATTTGGGGTCAATATTTGGTATTTTATTATTTTTTTCAGAGTTGGAAAAATGTCACCATGAAAGCTGTCCCAAACATCTTCTTCCTCTCTGTCCATTGTCACCAACTTCCATTATCACTTTCGATCTCCAAGATGGCCCTGGCATTTATTGCCTAGCAGATGCCTCCTTTAAGCTCATGTTTCAGACTTTCTTTCTTACTATGGTTCCCTAGGTCTCAGAAGAGATTCAAGGTGTGGAGGCAAGGGTGGGATGACCCAAGATTTGGCATGTTGAGAGACTGGAAGTTTTCCATTGGTCTAAAGAGGATCACCTCCACAATCCTTGGAGGGCATTGGAATTTTAAGTAGTCATTTCTAGTAGTATTGGAGTTACATTAAGATCGGGGCATCAAGAAATCTCATTTAAATCTGAAGTCTATATACAAGTCACACATATTCCTACGGAAAGAAAGATTTTCCAGATGAAGGAACGATAAAGCATTTTTGCTTTAAGCACTAGGATACGAGTTCAAAAGTAAAAACAGCCCCTCCCCACAAGGAGCTTATATTCTCAAAAGGGGAGACAACACATGCAGGGGACTGGTGGCCAGGGAGGGATACTTTGGTCCTGAAAGATTCCAAAAGGGTGAGTGGGGCCCCAGGTAGTGTAGACTGACAAAGACTTCAGAAATGTTCAGAGTATGTTCCCGTTTGTCTTATGAGTTGTTGTCTAAATTTGGATAAAGATATTGTAGGCAAGTTTGAGATATTATCTCATTAGGAATTCAACTGGGTGGAGTCCTGTGGGGTTGAGCATGAAATAACATGCCAGCTGGTTAAAAATCGGACAGGTGTCATTGCCAATTGTCCCCCAAATTCTAAGGGTCTAGGGCACCCCCAGAGTCAGCCCCAATTTTCAGCTCTGAACTAATGGCTGACGAGGTGCCATGTTGAAAGGAGGATTAAGGTTTCTGTTGATAAATTTCTTATGACTAACTGAGATAAATGTAGACTCATCCAAACAATTAATATGCATTTCTGAAGCACCTACTATGTGCCAGGCACTGTGCTTGGTGCTGGGGAACACAAGATCAAGGAATAAAGCAATCCCCCTCATGGAGCTTATATCCTAATCTGGGCAGGAGGCGGGGAACACAGCTAGGATACATAGCCACTGCCAGATGCTGCTGTGATGGCTATGCGGTCCCCAGCTTAGAGATCAGCTGAGACTTTTTTTTTTTTTAACATTGAAAGGAAGGGGAGGTTCAGCTTAAATCAAGCCTATCTCTTCCCACTGTGCCACCCACCACTTTTCTTTTTTTTTTTTTAATAATAATTTTTATTTTTTAGAAAAGTTATCATGGTTACATGATTCATGGTCTTATTTTCCCCTTCACCCCCCGAGTTCCCCCCACCCATGGCTGATGCACATTTCCCCTGGTTTTCACATGTGTCATTGATCAAGACCTATTACCAAATTGTTGATAGTTGCATGGGTGTGGTAGTTTCAAGTCTACATCCCCAAACATGTCCCCTCAACCCCATGTGTTCAAGCAGTTGCTTTTCTTCTGTGTTTCCACTTCTGCAGTTCTTCCTCTGAATGTGGGTAGTGTTCTTTACCATAAGTCCCTCAGAATTGTCCTGGGTCATTGCATCGCTGCCAGTACAGAAGTCCATTACATTCTATTTTACCACAGTGTATCGGTCTCTGTGTACAATGTTCTTTTGGCTCAGCTCCTTTCACTCTGCATCAATTCCTGGAGGTCTTTCCAGTTCATATGGAATTCCTGCAGTTTATTATTCCTTTTAGCTCAATAATATTCCATCACCTGCATATACCACAGTTTGTTCAGCCATTCCCCAATTGAAGGACATACCCTCCTTTTCCAGTTCTTTGCCACCACAAAAAGCGCAGCTATAAATATTTTTGTGCAGGTCTGTTTATCTATGATCTCTTTGGGGTACAAACCCAACAATGGTATGGCTGGATCAAAGAGCAGGCAATCTTTTATAGCCTTTTGGGCATAGTTCCAAATTGCCAGCCAGAATGGTTGGATCAGTTCGCAACTCCACCAGGAATGCATTAATGTCCCAATTTGGTCACATCCCCTCCAACATTCATTACTCTCCCCTACTATCATTTAGCCAATCTGCTAGGTGTGAGGTGATACCTCAGCATTGTTTTAATTTGCATTTCTCTAATTATTAGAGGTTTAGAGCACTTTCTCATGTGCTTATTGATAGTTTTGATTTCTTCATCTGAAAATTGCCTATTCATGTCCTTTGCCCATTTATCATTTGGGGAACGACTTGATTTTTTTATACAATTGATTTAACTCCTTGTTTATTTGAGCAATTAGACCCCTGTTGGAGTTTTTTATTATAAAGATTTTTTTCCCAATTTATTGTTTCCCTTCTGATTTTGGTTGCATTGTTTTTGTTTGTACAAAAGCTTCTTAATTTAGTATAATCAATCATCCCATTCACATTCAGAGTTATAATTATCAGTTGTGTATTGCCCAATATTTTGGTATCTTCTCTTAGTTCTACCCCTTCTTCTTAGGCTATTTCCTTTTAAACCAGTGATTTGTTTTAAACCAGTAACCCTTGTCCCCTCCCTTGATTTACTCTCCTTTCTACCCCCTCCCTTGTTATTCCCCTCTTTTAATTTTTAAGGCCTAATGAATTCCCTCTTCCTTCTCCTCCCCTCCCTTTTTTGACCTCCTGACTCCTCTGCTCCCTGCTCCCCTTGGTTTATCCCTTCTGACTTTCTCAGTAGGGTTAGATAGAGATCTATATCTCAATGGATATAGCTACTCTTCCCTCTCAGGGTTAATTCCACTTAGAGTAAGGTTTGAATATTACCTCTTAATGCTCTCTTCCTCTCCTTCTTATAATAGTATTCATCCCCTCCCCTTCCCATGCCCTCTTTGTATGTAAGAGAATATCCTATTTTTCTTATTCATTCAAGTTTCTCTTGGTGTTCTCTACTATTAACCTCCCTCTTTCCCACCCACCCCCTTATCATCTTAGACCATTTAGTACTCCAACCTCTCCCTGTGAATAATTCTTCTAATTACTATAATAGTAGATACTATAATAGTGAATAGAGTTCACTACAGAGAATTACACATAACATTTCTCCATATAGGAATATGAATAATTAGATCTCATTGAAGCCCTTAAAGAGGCAAATTTAAAAATATGAGTTTTCTTTCTTTCCCCTCTGTTTCTTATTTACCTTTTCATGTTTCTCTTGGTTTTTGTGGTTGGATATCGAACTTTCCATTTAGTCCTGGTCTTTTCTGTGCAAATACTTGGAAATCTTCTATCTTGTTGAATGCCCATACTTTCCCCTGGAAGTATATAGTCAGTTTTGATGGGTAGGTGATCCTTGGTTGTAGACTCAGTTCTCTTGCCCTTCTGAATATCACATTCCAAGCCTTGCGGTCCTTTAGTGTGGATGCTGCCAGATCCTGTGTGATCCTGATTGGTGCTCCTTGATATCCGAATTGTCTCTTTCTGACTTCTTGTAAAATTTTTTCTTTTGCTTGGAAGTTCTTGAATTTGGCTATTATATTCCTGGGGGTTGTCTTTTCAGGGTTTAGTGTAGAGGGCGATCTATGGATCCTTTCAATGTCTATATTGCCCTCTTGTAGAACTTCAGGGCAATTTTGCTGAATAATTTCCTTTAGTATGGAGTCCAAATTTCTATTAATTTCTGCTTTTTCAGGAAGACCAATGATTCTCAAATTGTCTCTTCTAGACCTGTTTTCTTGATCTGTTAATTTCTCAGTGAGATATTTCATGTTTCCTTCTATTTTATCAGTCTTTTGACTTTGCTTTATTTGTTCTTGTTGTCTTGAGAGATCATTGGCTTTGACTTGCCCAGTTCTTGTCTTTAGAGACTGGTTTTCTGCTATATTCTTTTGATTTTCCTTTTCAATTTGGTCTATCCTGTTTTTCAGCTGTTTGATTTTGGTCTCCAATTTGCTTATCAATTCTTTTGATTTGGGGGCATCTTTTTCTAATTGCCCAATTCTAGCCTTTAGAGACTGGTTTTCAGCTACAATCTTTTGGTTTTCCTTTTTAATCTGGTCTCTTTGGTTCTTCAAGGCTTCCAGCTGGTCATTTCTGGTCTTCAATTTGCTTATCAATTCATTTGATTTCTGAGCATCACTTTCTAATTGTGAAATTCTGCCTTTTAAACTGTTATTTTCTTGCCAGTTCTCTACCATCTTTCTCATAATCTCAGATTTGAACTCTTCAATAGCTTGTGACCAGTTTTCATTTTTTGGGGAAGGTTTGGATATGATTACTTGTTTGTTCTCCTCTGCTGTTTGCTCTGTTGTCTGGATTTTTTCTGTGTAAAAGTTGTTGAGTGTTAAAGATTTCTTCTTGGTCTTTCTCTTCTGGGGTTCTTGTCTCTGGCTTGCCATTGTTAGCCCAGCACCCTCTCAGCTTTATCCTCACGCCCAGGGATCTGTCTGCCCTCTTTGGGCTCCTTAGGTCTCAGGTCTAGTTGTTCTCAGGGTCAAGCGTCCTGGTGGTCCCCTTACTTGTTTCTCTGCCCGAAGCTCCTTTAACAGTCTCAGGGCACTGCTTCCACAGTCGTGCACCCCTCTGCACTGGGTCCCCACCCACGGTCTATGCCTGCACTAAGAATCCTTGTCTGCAGCTGTGACCATGCCAGCGCTCAGGGTTTGTGTTCAAAGTCTGCGCATTCTTTAGCCTCTTGGGGTCTTAAGTCTTGCTGCTCTCAGGAACAGGCCCTGGTGACCCCAGGTAGCTGCCAAAGACTTAATGGGTGCCCCAAATTTGCTCTAACTCTTGTGCGCTGGCTTTAGCACTGTAGGTGGTGTAGGGTGGGGGAGGGGGTTGCTCAGCTTGCATTTTAGCGAGAGCTATTTCACCCCCTTATCGCATGGAAATACCCTGATTCCACATACCTTCAGTGCTGTGCCCTGTTGAGGGATCCCTTCGTTTGTCTGGATTTGTTTTTATGTCCCCTTGAGGAGTCCTATATGTTTCGTTTAGGAGAAGTTAAGCAGCTGCTTTTTACTCTTCCGCCATCTTAACCCAGAAGAGCACCCCTCTCCCGCTTTTCTAGCTCTTTTCGCAAAGGACTACAACCTGGTCTGGGGGCAAGCAAAAAGACTTTCTTAGGTTCTCTTCTCTTCTACCTCAGAGCCTTGTCTATGGAATGGTTTGATCTCCATAGCAGGAGAGGCTCAGCTTCTTGTGGCATGCTGCCTTCAGGTAAACTCTTTTCTTTTGATTACTCCTCCTAGCACAGGCACTCACCTCCTTCTGGCAGTGACCTCATCCCTGCTTATGGTAACCATTTCGTAGACTTCCTAAGCTGAATCTCTGAAGCCTAGATGGTGAGTCCTGAAATGACCGTTTTTCTGATACTATCAATTTTCTCTGAGGACTAGGATTCCAGAGTTTTTGAATCCTAACTCCCCTTTCTTCCCTATGGAGATGACTTAATAGGGAAAAGGCATAGAGACAAACTAAACCTAAGGACCAAGTTTATTGTCCATGCTACCCACCCAACCTTGTTTCTGATCACTTGAATGTAGTTGTGACCAACACAAACCTTAAAAGCGATCTGTATTTTCACTTCAGAGCCAAGAGAAACTTGGTCACCCTTCTCCTCTAGAATCAATGATAGCTCGCGGGACCCAGCACCCGGGACCTTCAAAGACAAAACCTTGAAGAAGAGTATATTGTGGCCACCCTCACTCAGAGAACGGGCCATGTGAAAAACTAAACCAAACCAAACCTTGGGTTCTAGGGATTAATTATTCATTGCTGCTCATTGATATGCCATAACCAGGAAGCTGTCCATCTGGTACTCATTTATGAAAAATATTGCCGTGTCTTAAAATTCAAGATCACCTTTGTCAAGTGCCATGGTGAATGGTCATGGCAGGTCCTGAGCTGGTTTCTAGTCTGAAAAAATTACTTAATCTCTCCATGGCCCATCTATTTTCATTCATAAAAGTTGAGAACAGTTGGTTGAAATAAAGACCCAAGACCTCAGCACAGTAGAGTTGAGAAAAAAAAAAAACTGGCTCTGAAGTCAGAGGACCTGGGTTCAAATCTTTTCTTGTAAATCATCTTTGGGCAAGCTTCTTAATTTCTGAGTCTCAGTGGCCTCATCTATAAAGTGGGGGGTTAGACTAGAAGACCTCTGAAGTCCATTTCACTAGATCCTATCATCCTTACTCTTCATTCTCACGATCAGTAAGTAGTCGTTACTAGAAATCTACAAAGATTACAAACAAGAAATGCTCTGATGGAGAGACTAAAAACAGGATGAAAGGGGGCCAGTCACATAGTGAGTGCAAGGGGTTACCAATGGATAGTTTGCATATTTCCTTGGTATCCCTGTGATGTCATCAGAATGAAAGGAAGGCCTCCAGCACAATGAATGAAGCCCCTGTGGTGATAATACAGAAGGACAGGAAGGAGGGTTGCAATCTATATTCTGAAGGGAAAACCCATATGAATGAGCTCATAGATTGAGTATTGGCATGAGTTGCTCTTGAAAAGTGATTAAGAAATATCCAATTCAACAGATGGTTATGCCCTTTGCAGCCAGAGAGTCCTTACTCAGAGTCCTCAGTTTCCTTTGGCCTTGTTTCAGAGGAAATAACCATCTCTCATTTTCTCCAGTGGAACTATATGACATTTGGCTACATTTTGCTTATGATTTTATGAGCTGGAAAGAAGACATTTGCATTTTCTCACATTCTCTCACAATGTCACCAAAAAGTTCTACTGATGAAATTCAAAGGCTTGCACAGAAAGTCTCCTTTATGTAAAACAAACCAATAATAGGGTGAAAAATGTCCTCTTTGTGTGCAGGGAAGCATCCTTATGAATCTCAGGGACATCTCTCTCCTTTCTCTCTCTCCTCTCTCTCTCTCTCTCCCTTTTCTCTCTCTCCTTCTCTCTCCTTTCTTTTTCCTCTCTCTCTTCTTTCTCTCTCTCTACCTCTCTCTATCCTTTCTTCCTCTCCTCTCTCTTTCTCTCTCTCTCTCTCTCTCTCTCTCTCTCTCTCTCTCTCTCTCTCTCTCTCTCAGTGCTTGAAGGTTTACATTCTTAGGAAGGAAAGATTAGCAAAGCACACATACCACTCCATATTTGTTAATGTTTCCCTCCCTCAGAACAACAGTGGAAGAAGCTGCTAGCGTGATTTTCATGCCCTTGTTATGACAGTATCATCTGTGCTCGCAGAAACACATTTTCAGCTCTAGGACTAGGCTAAAGGAATGAATCACAGCTCTTTGGGGGAAATCAGGCATCTAAGTTCATTTTAGGTATAGATATTTTCTTCCGGGACTCCTAGAAATGATTTCTCTAATTGTCACTTGCCTTCCAAGAGTAAAATCAGTCCTACAAAGGGGGAAGACATCAAAATTTTGTGCTCCTTGTTTAGATCTGATGGTGGTTAGACCCTTTGGCCAGAGCCCAGCATAAAAATGGGCCACCTGACATAAATTCAGCTGATGGTCTTCTACAGCCAGCATAGACTGCCATGTCAAAGCTTTGAAAGACAATGACAATTCTAAATACAAGGTGTAGAAAGCCCAGTTCTGCTCAAGCTCATTTCTATCTAAGATTCAGGCTTGCATTTGATGGTAAAAGGCAGAAAGGGGAGAAAGAGGATCGATCTGGAGGGGCAGGACAGAATCTGTCTTCTGTTTAGGATGGTCTGAAATCATTTGCCTATAAGACTACTTTAATCTCTCTGTATCTTAGGGTTTGTTGTTTGGTTTCTTTTTTCCATTCATAAGATCATAGATTTAATTCTGAAAGGAACTTCAGAGATCATCTAAGTTCAACCCCTCCTCTTTTTGTTTTAAACCCTCGCCTTCCATCTTAGAATCAATACTGAGAATCAATTCCAAGGCAGAAGAGCAGCAAGGGCTAGGTAACTGGGGTTAAGTGACTTGCCCAGGGTCACATAGCTAGGAAGTGTCTGAGGTCATATTTGAAACCAGGACCTCCCAACTCGAGACCTAGTGTTCTATCTACTAAGCTACCCAGCTGCCTCTAATCCTTTCCTGTCAGAGATGAAACTCTGGGAAATTAATCTACTTGCTTAAAGTCACACAGATAGTGTCAGTGACACCAATGCACAAAAGTACCGACTTTAGACCTAATGTTTTTGCCATGGTACCAACCTATCTAAGTAGCATTTATTAAACACCTACTATGTGCCAGTTGCTATGCTAAGTGCTGGTGATAGAAAGACATAAGGGAAAACACCCACTGCCACCAAGAAGCATTTATTCTATTGGGAGCATGTGGCATATAATCAGATAAGTATACACATGATCATCTGAGAAAGGGAGAGAAAGAGATCTTAAATATCATCTAGTCTAACTCCCTATTTTCACAGATGAGGAAACTGAGCCCAGAGAAGTGAATTCCTTTCCCTAAGTCTAATCAATCCACCACCTGACATTCCCTAGGTCTGTGATGGCAAACCTATGACATGTGTGCCAAAGAGGGCATGCAGAGTGCTCTCTGTGGATACGCCATGCCATTGCCTGGCAGAGTTTGGTATTAGAAAAGCAGGAGGACTTGGGCAGAGCTGCTCCCCTCCTCTTCCTGGGCTGAGGACATTCCTCACTTCACTCACCCCTCTGCCCAGTAGCCCAATGGGAGCACTTTCTCCCTCCCTTATGTGGGGTTGGAGAGGGTGCATGCATCAATCAGTAGGGGGGGAGGGGTCATAGCACTTGGTCTCAAGGGGAAGGGGGTGGGGCATGGCATGCAGTCTCTAAAAGGTTCACTATCATTGCTCTAGGTGATGATTGTATTCCAGGCACCATGCTGGGCACTGGAGCTATCAGTTCAAAGAATGAGTAAGAATATCACAACCAAAGAAAGTCACTAGTATGGGTATTGTCCCCGTTTTACAGGTTTTATAATCTTTGATCCTCTGAGAGCTTCCATGACTTGCTCCCAATCACATAACTAAGCCACTAGCCAGACCCAAGTTTTGTGTTTGGGGCTCCATGCTCTTAGACGTTACATCTTATATATACATCATACATCTTTGCTCCCACAGTTCATCCTTCAGATACTCCATGCCAGCCACACTGCTTATTCTCTGTCTCCTAGACATAGTTTCCATTTTTCTGCCTTATGTTTCAGCATTCCTTCTGCCAAAAATTGAATCCATTTCAATCCAGGAAACATTTCTAAGTGTGTATTCTTAGGAGGCAGTGAGATGGGGCTTGGAGTTAGCAAAACTTGAGTCCAAATCCAGTCTCAGACACTTACTACCTGTATGACTCTGTGCTAGTCACTTAACCTGCTTCTTCTGTAAAATGGAGATAATAATGGCACCTACCTTGGTCCATGTCCAGCAATCAGTTCCGTCTTATAGTGGACAAAAATGCTAGGACTGAAGAATAGAATGCTGGGCTTGGATACCAGAAGATCTGAGTTCTAATTCTACCTCAGACTGTTATCAACTGTGTGCCTTTGAGTGTTAATCTTTATCAGCCTTATTTTCTTCTACTTTAGGATGGAGAAATATTAGCCCCCTACTTCTCAGGGTCCTTGGGAATCTCCAATGAGATAACACTTGTAAAGCACTTTTGCAAAGCTTAGAGTGCCATCAGAATGCCATATTGCCATCTATTGATTTGCTTTTTATGTCCCTGGTTGAGAAAAAGTCCACCGAAGTGTGAATTGGTAAAACCTTGGCTTGTGAGACTGATAATTATCCAGCCATTGATAGAAAAATCTTCCTTGCTCTTAAGGATGAAAAAAAAGAACTAATTCAAAGAAATAGGAATTGTATCCTTTAGGAACATAATCTTCATATTTATACTCCGGCTGGGAAAACAGAGGGTTTATGAGGCTGAACTCCTGTCATCACAAGATGGTATGCCGCCACCGTACAAAAGATCTGAGCACTTCAGCCAAAAGGTCAACTCTTCAGAGGTTTTAATGCCTTCTGAGAAAACTTCTGCATTTGAAAATAATCTCAAAAGTATTCATTTCTGTTCAGCATCACGGAGACCCACCTTTACATAAAATGGGTTGGTTCACTCTCACTACCTTAAGATAAGACATCTAACTTGTTTTTTATAAATATTTTGTGCCTATGTAAGTGACTAACCTAGGGTGGTCCATTTCAGAAGACATTGTGGTCATTAAATGGAGTTTTTGGGTTCATAGTATAATAGATTCAGAGCTGGAGGGCATCTTAGAGGTCATGAAGTCCAATGCCCTAATTTTACAGATGAGGAAACCGAGGCACAGGTGGGTCAAATAACTTGCCCATGGTTACACAGTTAATAAAGATTAGAGGTAGAATTCAAACCCAGGTTGAATTGAGACCCCTCTCCAAATTTTCTAACCTATTAAAAAGTAAAATGTTGCAGTGAGTTTTGAGTCTATTTGCTAAAAATACGAAATGCAATATTTTCCCATTTATTGCAAGAACAACTGCTTGACATCTGGGAAGATAGGAATTTACTCACTGAATTTCAGCAAAAACCTTTAAATGATTTGTACATTAGCTTGAAAGTTGAGAATCATGATTTAGAAAGAGCAGCCAAAGATGGATCTGCATGTTTTGGCAATGGTCATCCCCTCAGGATAGGAATGTCTGCCCTCCTGGAATCTGTCTATTCCTTCAAGCATGTCCTTCTCCATGAAGACTTTCTGTCCCTGCAACTGCTAGCTCTTTCTTCTTCTTACACAGGATTATTTTGTATTTATTTTATAAATCCTTATGTGCAGATAGTGGGCCCGGAGTTGGAAATGAGTTCAAACCTTTCCTGAGATACTAGCTGGGTGACCCTGGGCAAGTCACTTGCTCTCTGCCTCAATTTCCTCATCTGTAAAACGGGGATATGGCAATACTAACATCTACCTTCCAAGGCTGTTGGGAGGATCAAATGAGATAATATTTGTAATAGTCTCTACAAGATGTAAAGTGCTGTATAAAACCCATTACTACTATGATTATACTACTACTACTGCTGCTGCTGCTACTACTACTACTACTAATACTGCTGCTACTACTACTACTACTACTACAGTACTACTACTAAACTACTACTACTACAGCTACTACTAAACTACTACTCCTACTACTCCATATACCTGTCTTTCCCCTATCCCTCTGTGAGTAAGGATTATTTTATTTATTGCTTTTCTGTCACCATTGGTCAGTCTTGGGGATGAGCACACAGTAGGCACTGCATAAATGGATGCATACTTATTGGTTCATAGGTTGATTTTTTGCCAAAAAAAATCAAAAAATAAAAAAAACAAAAAACAAAAAACTGAACTGAGAAGCTGACCTTGGAATTGGTCCAACTCAAAAGGTTAAACCCAGATTTTCAAAAGAATGAAGTCTTCTCAGTCACATTGCTGCTCTCACTAAACATTATTAGCAGTAATATAAACATTAACCACTTCCTCTTCTGCATTGCAGACCACTGATTCCTCACTAACTGGGACTCCCCACCCTCTCGCCCAGGCTGACTCAGTTTCCAAAGATATTATTCTTATTATCCTTTCTGTATTTTCCTTTCCTCTCCTTTCCTTTTCCCTTTTACTCCCTATTCTGGCTCAAGGAGGGTATTTGATAGTAGAATAGCTCTCAAAGAACATCTGGATTCACCACAAGATCCCTGAGGCCTTTTCAAGGGAAGCCATGATGTCAAAACTATTTTCACCATCACAGTGGCATCTACTCGGTGGCAGGAATTCTGCTAAGTGTTTTGCAAATGTGAGCTCATTTGATCCTCATAGCAACTCTGGGAGGTAGGTACTGTTATTATCCCCATTTAACAGATAAAGAAACTGAGGCAAACAGGGATCAAGTGAATTGCCTGTGGTCATACAGGTAGTAAGTATCTGAGGCCAAATTTGAACTCAGATCTCCCTGACTCCATCCCCTGCAGAACCACTGAACCAGTTGGCCCTGTTCTTGGTAATTTAGTCATGTTGGTTCTGGATCCTGGGGATCAGATCTCTTTATGGGGTTTTCTTGGCAATAACTCTGGAGTGCTTTGCCATTTCCTTCTCCAATGGATCCAGTGGATCCTTTTGTCTGATCATACTGATTGTTAAAAAAAACATCATGAGAATAAAATTTCTGGCAATGTTAGTAAACTAAAAATTATTTGAAAACATTGCTTACTTCATCTTTATCTCATCTGTGTATGTTTTATAATTCACACAATCATCATATTGTAGGTAATGTTTATAATTTTATGTAAATGGGGGGGTGCTCAAAAATGTTTTACCTTGATAAAAGAAAAGTTCTGCTTTTGAATAAAACTCATAAATAAAGATGAGCAAAGGTTTCCTGTAGCCCCAGGGCGTGTATCCAGACTAGGAAGGAAGAGCACCTCCCAAGACTCCCCAGACTTGTCAGACCTGATGGCTCTTCTCCAGTTCCAGTGAATCACTTAGGGACAAACAATGTGGCCAGAAAAAAGCTGAAAAACATTCCTAAATCCTGGGTGAAAAATGGAAGTTTGTAGACATGAAACGGGTGTTTTTAGCTCCATGGCCAACCAGAGGCAAGAATTTTAAAAGAGAAAGGCAGATTTGGGCTAAAAGGAAGTCTGGAAGATAGGGCTTTGGGGGAACCCAAATTAAAATATAGCAATGATGGGCTCTTGGGCAGGGGTAGAATGCACATAGGAAGGCTGACAAAAGCAAGACAAAACCAGGAATCATACCAATCTCTAAGAAAGGCTTAAGCTAAAAAGAAGAGAGGAAGACGAGGGCCTCCTTCCAACAGGAAATACACTCAGTAATTCACAGGAGACAAAGCCTACCCAAAGAAAGAGCAATAAAGTCCAATAAAGTCCAGGGTCAATAGGGCTTGCGATTCATGCCTCGAATATGGCTAATTTAAAAGGGATAGACAAGATAAGGGAGGCCTGGAGTCATATGTTAAAATTATATGAGGGAAGCTTAAAGCAATTTGGTAAAACCCAACAGAAGAAAAAACAGAAGTATGAGGGTATCATGCAAAGACCACCAAGACTGGAGCAGTCAGCGAGGACTGAGGAGTTAAGCAAAGAGATCATAAATCTAACAAGGAAGCGTGGCATGCTAATTGGGTCTGTAGGGATGGGGTGATTGAGGGCGGCCTCAGCTATCCAGCAGACACTGGAGCTCCCTAGATTGAAAACAGAACAGGTGGTCATTTACTGTATTGCTCCTTCAAGAGGCAGAAGAGGTGATGGCAATGTAGGATCTAGCCCGATTCCCTCACAAAGGAATGTGTTGCTGATGCAGAACTAGTAGAGCCTTCTGTGAAGTAACGGTTCCATCCTTGAACTCGGGACCCTGGAGTATGGGAGAGAAGATTTCAAAGGGTTAAGAGAATGGATGGTGAGAGCTCATGGCTCAACATCTACAGGGGAAGTCTGCTAAGGATGCATGGGATGCTTCTGAGGATAGACTCCAGAAGGCACAAAAAGAAACAATTTACACAAAGAAAAAAGGGTGTGTGTGTGTGTGTGTGTGTGTGTGTGTGTGTGTGTGTACATAAAGAAACCAAAGTGAGGATACGTGGAATGAACACGTCTGCAAGTTGTAGGTGACAGAGTTTGAATACCAAACTGGGGCGTGGTGCTTTACAAAGAGGGTCACACATGTTCAATCTGAGAATGAGAGGAGTCTAGTGAGGAATGCCAGGGGCCCTGGAATGTTTTGGGGGAAAGAAGTTAGGTGAAGAAAGTGGTTGTGTGATTTGGAGTTGAATGGATCCTGGCCAAAGGAAAGAAGGCAGAATGGTCAAATTTCAGATTCTATCTGTTTTCTCTGTTAAGAAAAGGCTCTTCAGACTATCTAGGGGCACCAAGGTAGCCCAATGGATAGTGCCACGTCTGGAGATGGGAGTGTCCTGGATTCAAATCTGGCTTCAGCACTGCCTAGCTATGTGACCCTGGGCAAGTCACTTAACCCCCATTGCCTAGCCCTTACTATTCTGCTGCCTTGGAATCCATACTTTAGTAGCGATTTGAGGACAGATTTTAAAATAATTGTGACCAAAGGAAAAAGAAGCTTTTGATGACTTGATGCTGAGTTTAGGGGGTGAGGTCCAGTGAAGTGCCCCAGGGAGCCAATCTTTTATCCTTTCCTCAGATTAAACTATAGATATTATGTTTACAAATTTTTCAGGTGACTCATAGCTGGGAAGGATAACTAATAAGTCTTCAAAGCTTAATCAGGCTCTGAAAAAAGAATCAACAAGCTAAATGTTAGAATGAATATGATGAGATGAAATTTAGTTAATATGATGGAAGGAGTCAGCACAATGTGGATGATAGAGAGCTGGCTGCAGTCATAAAGATCTGTGTTTAAGTTCTACCCTTGACACGTATTAAGTTCTACCTTTGGCCCTGGGCAAGTCACTTAATTCTCAGTGCCCAGGCAATTCTACGCGACTCTGAGTCACTGAGAAAGTCCCAGGCTATGTTGGTTGAAGAAGTTTCTCATTGGCAGTTCTCTATACTGTTGAAGTCACCAGTCTAGTGGGGGTGGGGTTGGGGAGTGAAGACTTACCCTTGTCTTCGAAACATCGACTTCTCAAGTACAATTTGGGGGCAGCCAAATTATATCTGAAAAAGATCTGAGGGGCCTAGTGAACTGAAGCTCAGGTGATAGTCTCACTGTATTTGTGCTCCCTCTGCCACCTCTGAGAATTTTGTGTTCATTCCCAGGCACGATACTTTAGGGAACAAGTTGATAACTTGGACAACATTCAGAGAGATGCCCAAGTCACAGATTTGATGAAGGGATGCACAGTCTGAGCTGGAGAAAGCTTAGGAGTCATATGATACCCGTTTTCAAATATTTGGAAGCCTGTAATGTGGAAAAGGATCAAAGGGTGATAGACTTTTATGTCTAAGAGATCTCAGGAGACATGGAGTCCACCTCCTCATTTGATAGATGAGGAAACTGAGGCTCAGAGGGTAAGCAACTGAGCCCCTAAAGGATCAGTGACATTCTCAGAGTTATATAGCTCCTGAGTATCTGAAGCAGGTTTTGAAATGAGGAATTCTACTTGCCTCTAGAGGGCAGAATGATGGTCAATGATTTTCCACTCTATGTAAGGAAAACACTTCTAACAAGTAGAGCTAGCTCTAAGTGAAATGAGCCTTCTTAGGAGGCAATGAGTTCCCCATCACTAGAAGTATCATAGTGAAGGCTGGGTGACCAGTTGTCAGAAATGTAATAAAGAGGATTCCTGGTCAGGTGGGCTTTGAAAAAAAATGATCTTTCAACTCTGCCCACCCGTGATAGAGAGAGCAAGGAAGGCACAGACAAGATTAATCACCTTCAGGCATATTCTAGATCACCTTTGAAGACCTAAAAGAATCCTTCCAAGCACTGGATAGACCATGCAATAACATGGACACAATTTGCAGGTGACTCATAGCTGGGAAGGATAACTAATATGTCTTCATGATGGGAAGGTGTGGATAGGTTCCAATAGAAGCTGATGAAAGTAGTCCTGGAATTGGCATGATCTTGAGCCCTCCAAGGCATGCAAGTTACTTAAAATCAGGGACCAGAACTAGTCTGTGTCAATAGTTATTGCTTTAAGTGGAAAGAAAAAGAAGAACATTTTCATTTAATGTATGACCACTGGTGACATTTCACATTCTCCCTTCTGCTTTGACCTCTCCTCTTTTCTTCCACCTGACATCTTGTTTTTATTTCCCATTTCTCTTCCTCTTTGCATCTCCTTATTTCTCCTTCTTACAGTGTAGCTATGTTGGGAAAGAAAATTGTCATCGGGGGTAAAGGATCAAGATAGATTAGAGACGTTGGGGTTGGGAGATGATTTCATAGGATGATGGATTTTCATTTTACAGATAGAGTGACTAAAACTCAGAGGTCAAGCAACTTTTGCTGGTCACATAGACAGTGAGGAGCACATCTAGAACTTGAACTTAGGTCCTCTGACTCCAAATCCATTATGCTTTCCATTAGATCATATTGTCTATGCTCTAGAGATGGAAAGGCTTTAGGGAGCATCTCATCCTGCCCTCCAAGGAGAAGAAATGTCTTGTCCAAGAGCACGTAGAAGAAAATAGCCACACTGAGACCCAAACTCTTGCATCAACTCAAAATGTATATTTCATAAGTGTCTCAAGCCCAACGGGTCCATAATTATCTCTCCTCTGAAATTCTGCCTTTCCTAAAACATCCATAGCATTATCAAGGGCATCACTACCTACCCAGTCACCCTGAGCCACAAATGTTGGGATATCCTTCACCCCTCATATCCAATCCACTGCTGAATCATGTCATTTCTCCATTCCAAACATCTCTTGTATATGTCACCTCTCCTCTGACACAGCCCCTCACCCTAGTTCATACTGTCACCACCTCTCACCAAGATAAATGCAACAACTTTCTTTCTCTGGAGGTCCCACTCCAATGCACTTTCCTAAATGTCCACGGTGATCTTCTGAAGCATAGATCTGACCAATAACCTTGGCTGATCAATGAACACCAGTGGCTTCTGGTTTGTTACCCTCTTCATCAAACATCAAAATCTTTGTTTAATATTTAAAGCTCTTCCTGACCTGTCACTTCCCACCTTTCGAGTCTTCTACTTTCCTCCCTTTCTCATGCTCTGTGTTGCAGCTACACCGATCCACTTGCTTTTCTTTGGACAAGCATCCCAACCCTCACCTTGGTGTCTTGTTTCTGGAATATTCCACCCCATGCCTTAGTTTCCCCAGCTTCCTTAAGACCAATCACAAGCCTCACCTTATGCAGGAAGCCTTTCTCAGCCCCCTAGCTGCCAATGCTCTCCCCCTTTCAAACTGCCTTCCATCTACTCTGTCTCCTTCATTGTTTGCACGTGGAAGGTAAGTTACAGGAGGGGTGGGATTGCTTTCTTGATACCCCAGCACTTAGTAGAGCGCCTGGTATACAGTAAGCTCTTCACACCTGACTCTTTCTAGTCTTCCACACTGTTGTGTATACATATGACCTCTGTATCTCTTCCACTCAGATTCGTGGCAAGAGCAAAGCTTCCCAGTCTGGTCTACGCGAAGGGGATGAGGTGGTCTCTATCAATGGCACCCCGTGTGCAGATCTCACCTACACAGAAGTCATCAAACTCATGGAAAGCATCACTGATTCTATCCAAATATTTATCAAAAGGTAAGGAGGTCTTCTTCTGACCGTTTTTAAAGTAGGCAAAGGAGAGGGTCACCTACTTATTTGAGCAACAGATCACTTATGAGCTGGAGGTGTGTTCGAGTGACTTGGAACTGAAGAGACAAGCAAAATCAGCCCAGTAAAACCACTACGAATGGCCGTGGTAATCTAACGTTCCAGAAATTTTGTAATATCCCCTTCCCACAGATGACATCTCAGCTAAACTGGCCAGCTAGCTGCTCCTGGAATTCGATATGTCTCTATGTCTTTGCACAGGCTGTGTCCCATGCCTAGAAAACACTCGGCTCTTCCCTATGCCTCTTAGAAGCCTATATTCCCTCAAAACCCGTGTCAGGGGGCTCCTCTTCCATGAAGACCTTTCCTGACCCTCGCCTTCTCCATCTTGCGTCATGCCACTTCATAAACCTTAGAGTGCCTTAGCAATGCTGGTAACTATTGCTATCATTATTACACTTGTCCACGTATGTGTTGTGGTCCCTTAGTCCAGAGTTCTTAATGTTCGTGTGTCATGGGCCCCTTTTTGGCTTTTCTTGAAGCTTGGGAACCCCTTCTCAAAGTTCTTTACATAGATACATAGATACATACATATATATATATATTTGAATGAAATGTTGGCTTTCGGTTAGAAGTTAGTGAAAATTAAGTTTTCATTTTTCCCACCCCATTTGGCAGCTCTCCCAAAGTCTCTATGGATTTCTTGGTGGGGGGGGGGGTCCATGAACCCAGGTTGAGAAGGCAACCCCCTTGAGCACAGAGGCTCCTTTGCTTTTACATTTGTATCCTTGGCACTTAACCTAGTGTCTAGCACATCATAAGTGCACAATAAATACTTCTTGGATAGGATTGGATTAGAATGGATTGGATATTCCGGTTAATCGAGAAGCTCCCTCTTCTTCTCGGGTCTTCACTCCCCAACCTGTGGATATCACCTCTCACTCTTTCTTTCTTCTCTCCAATTTGCGATACTGCAGTCTTTCTCCACATCAAAGCCAAAGGATCTTCATTTGTCCTTGATTCCATCCCCACTAATTTTTGTCCTCTCCCTCTGAATGAGTTCTTTCACTACTATCTCCAAATATGTTCGTGGCTTCTAGCTATTCAGAAAAACAACTTTCACCAGCTATTCTTCTCCCCTTGAGCTCTCGTGTTCCATCTCCCCTCCCTTACTCAGCCAAACTCCCAGAAAAAGCTGGCTCCTTGAAGTCTTCTCCTCTCACTCACTCTGCCACCTCTAGAGTCCAGCTTCTTTTCTCATCATTCACCTCAAATTGCTCTCTCCAGATTTACCAATGATCTCCAAATGGCCTTCAAACAGTTCTGTAGATCCACTTCCTGAGAGACGTCTTGTAACCAAGTAAAACAAGTAATGAGGCAGATAGGTAAGAGTGCTGGACCCGGAGCCAGAAAAACTCATCTTTCTGAGTTCAAATCCAGCTTCTGACACTGACCAGCTGTGTGACCCTGGACTAGTCACTTAGTCTTCTTTGCCTCAGTTACCTCACCTATAAGATGTACCAGAGAAGGACATGGCAAACCACTCCAGTTCTTTGCCAAGAAAACCCCAGATGGGTCATGAAGAGCCAAACGTGATTGAGACACCTGAACAATGACAGTGTCCCTTAATTGTTCTCTCCATCTCCTGACTCTTTCCCTCTTCCATTCGCCTGCTGCCAAGTGATTGCCCATAAACACAGGTGTAAGTATGCCACTCCTCAAACTGACATACTCTAGTAGCTCCCTAAGGCTGCTAAGATAAGAAACTTCTGCCTTTGGCTTTTGAAGACCTTCATAAAATACGTAAAATGGTCATCAGACTATCATTAGATCTCTTTAGCTTATCCGATCAGAGCCAAGAAAACAATATTCGCCATACCCACGCCAGTGTGAATGGAAAGAATGACATTAACAAAATCATCAAAATTTCACGTTGGGAAATTTTAGCGACCCAAATTGGCCCCAAAGAAGACCTATGAGAAGAGAGTTGCCCCAGCTCCTTTGCAGAGGTAGGGCTCCATGGAGGAGAATGGCATTTAATGGCCATCTTTTATAGGTATACGAATTGTTTTGCTGAATATTTTTCTCTTTCTCTTTTTTCTTC
Organism: Gracilinanus agilis; assembly: GCF_016433145.1. Taxonomy (NCBI): domain Eukaryota; kingdom Metazoa; phylum Chordata; class Mammalia; order Didelphimorphia; family Didelphidae; genus Gracilinanus; species Gracilinanus agilis. The sequence goes on along the minus strand of NC_058135.1, from coordinate 11,212,198 downwards.
ATTTCTTAAAGAGGAATCACTCTCCGGAGAGTTGTAGGAGGGAGGGAAACAGTGGGGAATGTAGGTAATATAAAAATAAAAGATATTCAATAATAATATAGTCAAAGTAATTTTTTTAAACCCTTACCTTCCATCTTGGAGTCAATACTATGTATTGGTTCCAAGGCAGAAGAGTGGTAAGGGCTAGGCAATGGGAGTTAAATGACTTGCCCAGGGTCACACCGCTGGGAAGTGTCTGAGGCCAGATTTGAATCCAGGACCTCCTATCTCTAGGCCTGGCCCTCAATCTACTGAGCCACCCAGATGCCCCCTAAAATAATATATATTTTTTTAAGATCTTGCCTTCAAACTCCTCCTCCAGCCTTATTGTATATTAATCCACTTTTCACTGGTGAAGGCAAACACTCCATCTCTATGCTTCTGTGCTAGTGGTTCTCCATTCCTAAAGACCCTTCCTCCTTACCTCCCCTTCAGAGAGCCCCTTTCTTTTTCATGATGCATCTCAAGACCCTCTTTCTGGCTGAAGCCTTTCCTAATCTTCTGACTTCAAAGGCTCTCCCTCCCTGACTACTTGGTATCTAACTACCTTGGATTAATGCCTAGACACTTAGATACGTACGTGCTGTCTTTCCCATGCCTAGATTGCCCTCAAAACCATAAGCTTCATGAGAACGGATCATTTCTTTTCAGTCTTGGGCTCTCCAGTGCCTGACACTGGGTGTGTAGAGGCAGTTAGGCAGGTATCTTAGGTGAGGGATCAGGAAGTTGTTCTTGTTCTGTCATTTCAGTCTTGTCCAACTCTTCATGACTCCATTTGGAGTTTTCTTGGCAAAGACACTGAGATGGTTTGCCATGTCCTTCTCCAACTCATTTTACAGAGGAGAAAATGGAGACAAATTGGGTTCAGTGACTTGCCCAGGGTCACATAGCTAGTAAGGGTATGAGACTAGATTTGATCTCAGAAGGATAAGTCTTCCTGATTCCAAGCCCAGCGCTCTATCCACTGTGCCACCTAGCTGCCCCAAATGGTCAGGAAGACCTGAGTTCAAATCCATTCTCAAGACACCTAAATGCTGTGATCCTGGGAAAATTCTCTGCCTCTGATTCCTCACCTATTTATTGAAGACACTAATTAGCACCCACTTTCTAAGGTTCTTGTGAAAATAGATGAGATAATTTTTGTTGCAAGCTTTAAAGCATTATGTAAATGCTAGTTATATGTACATAGACGTACATGTTGTTGTTGCTGAGTCATTTTTCAGTTGTGCCTATCTCTTTTTTACCTCAATTTGGGGTTTTCTTGGCAAAGATATTAGAATAGTTTGCCATTTCCTTCTCCAGCTTATTTTACAGATGAGGAACTGAAGCAAACTGGGTTCAGTGACTTGCCCAGGGTCACGCAGCTAGTAAGCATGAGGTCAGATTTGAACTTGGGGCTATGACTCTTCCTGACTCCAGGCCCCCTACTCTATCCATTGTACCACCTAGCTGCCCTTTCTAAACACATAGTAGGTGCTTAATAAATGCTTGATGATTGAATTGATTGACTACCCTAAGAGCAGCCTTAAAACCATTTGTGCCCACTGGCCTTGGGAAGCTTTTTCAATCCATTTGTCTACCTCTTGAGGAAGTCCAGCCTGCTCCTGGAGAAACCCCAGGTTTGCAGCATCTCTGGGCCCTTATTCCGAACATTAATTCTCTTTGTGCATAGGATTATAAATGTCAGAGCTGTTGGCCATTGGGAAAGATCCCTTGTGACTCCAAACTTCTACTGGAAGTCATGTGTTTTCATTTATTTGTTTGTCCAGTGAATTCCTTAGTAAGGCTCTCCGTGGGGAGGGGAAGAGGGAATGATATGGATCATCAGCTTCTTTTTAGTGAAAAGGAAATGTGGTGATAAAAACAGGACAACCAAAACAACAGCCAATCCTCTGATCCAAGATTCGTGGGATGATATATTTGAGGCTAGACACCACTGGATCCCATCACTTCATTTTTACAGATAAGAAAACTGAGGGCCAGAGAGACTGAACTACTTGTCCAGGTCACCTAGCCAGTGAATTTTCTGAGGCCTAATTTAAATTTAAATTGAAGCAAATTTAAATTTAAATAAAGAATTTCAACCCAGGTCTTCAGACTTGGAGTCCATTGTCCTACCTATCATAACATTAGGGCTGCTTCTCTTAATTTTTTTATTATGATTCCATTTAATCTTTGCTTACCCACCCTGTTTTTCATTAGTTGGACTCCTATTCTTTGAGGCTTTCCAGCCCATTTGAGGGAGATCTTATCATCTTTTCTTTTCAAAGACAGCTTGAATAACCCCAAAGGTCTTCTCATCAAACCAGAGTAAGGCTGAGGAACTTCTGGACTGGAAGGTTGGGACCCACCCCTGCATAAGTGGACTATTTGCCTTGGGCTAACCAGCTGATAACTGGCAGTCCATTTTGACTAAGGTCTATAAAAAGGAAAATGCCATTCTGTCCTCCAAACAATTCTTGACTAAGTAAGGGCATTTGAATCAGCTCCTCATCTTCAGTGGAGAGCTGATGACATTCAACCCTCTGGGTGACAGCATGTGGAGAGCTCTCTGCAAAAGATTTCATCACAGCTCTTTCTTCTCTAGTCATTGCATTTTGGACCATGTCATCACTCCTTAACTTTTTTTTTAAATTTTTTTTTTTAAACCCTTAACTTCTGTGTATTGACTTATAGGTGGAAGAGTGGTAAGGGTAGGCAATGGGGGTCAAGTGACTTGCCCAGGGTCACACAGCTGGGAAGTGTCTGAGGCCGGATTTGAACCTAGGACCTCCCGTCTCTAGGCCTGGCTCTCAATCCACTGAGCTACCCAGCTGCCCCCTCCTTAACTTTTTTAAAAATGAATTTTTAATGATATTTTCTGTTTCTTACATCATCATAGTTATCTCATGTATCTCCTACCCTCCCAGAGAGCCATCCCATTTCACAAATAATATTTTAAAATTGTTTTTAAAACTCTTACCTTCCTTCTTGGAGTCAATACTGTGTATTGGCTCCAAGGCAGGAGATTGGTAAGGGCTAGGCAATGGGGGTCAAGTGACTTGCCCAAGGTCACACAGCTGGGAAGTATCTGAGGCCAGATTTGAACCTAGGACCTCCCATCTCTAGGCCGAGCTCTCAATCCACTGAGCTGCCCCCAATAATATTTTCTAGAGAAGAAAACAAATCAAAACAATTGATTAACACATTGGGAAAAGTCCCCAATCATGTAAAATCTTTAGCATCTGGGAACCTCTCACATCCACAAAGGAAGCTCTCTTCATTTGAGTCCTGCCAGATCTTTGTAATTCATTACATTCACTTTTGTTTTGGGCATGTCATCAATCTTCCCATTTATGTCGTTATGTTGTAGTTCCTGTGTCTATTGTTTCCTTAGCTCTGTTGACTTCCCTCTACATCAGTTCATGGACATCTTTCCATGCCTCTCTGTATTCATCACATACATCATTTCTTATTGGCACGGTAATATTCCATGACATTCGTGTGCCATAATTTGTTTAGCCCCTTCCTCCCCCAAAATGATGGGCAGCTACTTTGTTTCCAGTTCTTGGCTGTCATGAAAGTGCTACTATAAATATTGTGGGGACTTTCTTCTTATTGATGACTTCTTTGGGGAATAAACCTATTAATGGAGTCAGGTTCAAAGAGTATAGATATTTTAGTCATTTCATTTGAAGAATTCCAAATTGCTTTCTAAAATGCTTGTACCATTTCATAGCTCCACCAACAATGCACCAGCGTCCCTATCTTTCTACAATCTTCTAACACTATTGCCATTTGGAGTCATCTGTCTGATTTGCCAGGTGTGAGGAGAAACCTCAGAATTGTTTTGATTTGCATTTCTCTGTGATTTGGAGCATTCCTTAGGTGGTCCTGAATACTGTACAGTTCTTTTGAGAAGGATTTGTTTGTAATCTTTAACACCCACTCAAAGTTCTAGAACCTTCTCCCATCAATCGCCTTCACTCTGCTAAGCTAATTCCCTATAACAACATGTATATCATGGAGAATGACTATTAGTCACATGCATACTTATAAATATACACTTGTGTCTACATGTGCATATATGTGGGTACATGTACATAGCTTATGTATCTTAAATACTAACCCCTTCCTAGAGAAATTGGAGATTGTTTTTAGTATTTCCCAACTTCTTAAGAGAAAATGACTGCAGGAAGAGGGGGGATATAAGAGTCAGTCGATGGACAAATAATTATTCAGTACTTACTCTATGCCAGCATTGTGCTAGGGATACAAAGAAAGGCAAAACGGTCTCTCCTCTCAAGGGGTTCACATTCTTCTTTTTTTTTTTAAAACACCCTTGCCTTTCAGTCTTAGAATTAGTACTATACATCAATTCTAAGGAAAAAAGAGCAGTAAGGTCTAGGCAGAGGGAGTTAAGTGACTTGTTCAGGGTCACACAGCTAGGAAGTGTCTGAAGCCAAATTTGAATCCAGGACCTCCCCTAGGTCTGGCTCTCTATCCACTGAGTACCCTGCTGCCCCAAGGAGTTCACATTCTAAGGGGGTAGGCAACATGTAAATAACTTGTTGTTCAATCATGTCTGACTCTTCGTGACTCCATTCGGGGTTTTCTTGGCAAAGATAGTCAAGTATTTAGTCACTTCTTTCTCCAGCTTATATTACAGATGAAAAAACTGAAACAAACAGAGTTAAGTGACTGACCTAGGGTAACAAAGCTAGGAAGTATCTGAGGGTGGATTTGAACTCAGGAAAATGAGTCTTCCTGACTGCAGGCATGGTGCTTTATCCACTATGTCATCGAGCTGCCCTAAATAACTAGGTACATATAAAACTGGGTGGGTGGTCACCTTTGAAGATAACTTTCTAGCCCTCTAATAGACTGAGAAAGACCTCCTGAAGAAGATAGTACTTGAGCCAAATCTAGAAATAAGCTGGGGATTCTAAGAGGTGTTTGTGAGGAGGCTGAGGATTCCAGGCATGGGGCACAGCCATCACAAAGGCATGGAGATGGGAGATGGGGTATCCTGCCTGACAAAAAACAAATAGGCCAGAGTAGCTGGAGAGAGAGAATGTGGAGGGAAGTAAAGTATAATCTCATTTGATAAGAGCTAATGGTAGCTTTTTCAAATTATGAACAATCTGCAAGCTCTAAACATTTCCAAGGCAAGTTCCCTCAAACTTTGCCTCCAAAATATAGAATGTTTTATTGTCAGTCTGCCATCTTGGAAGATATAACCCTCTCTGCTTTCACTACTTCCATGCTGGGGGTTGTAGTTTCCTGGAGAATGTCAAGAAAATCTGGTCAATCTCCCAACCAGACGAGACCTCCATCACCAAAGGCTCGTAGGATACCCGAATCACACAGTCAGAGAGAAAGAGTTAGAAGGGAACTTAGAGGCCAAGACCAACTGATCTTACTGATGAGGAAGCACAGGTCAAGAGAGGTGACTTCTTCTACATCACCCAGCTAGCAAATGTGGGGAATGGGATTCAAACTTGGGCTGTCCTCCTCCAAGGCCAGCATTATGTCCAGTCACAGAGGTATATGAAGATCAGGGTTGCTTTTAGAGGTATCAAAACTCCCAGGATCCTCATTTGGATCCCTTTGAGATCCCTTCCACCATGACAGATCATGGCCCCTCTGTGGCTATAAACTTTCTCAGCCTATAGCCAATCAGGTGATCAGCCAGTCCTTGGATGACAGCACCATATGGACATTCCCACAGCGTTTCACTGTGGCAATGAGGCAGAGTGGAAAGAGAAGGGAAATAGTTCTAGAGGCAGAGAGCCTGGATTAAAATCCCAACTCTTCTATTTACTACCCATATCACGTTGGGAAAGTTGCCTCACTTCCCTGTGCCTCAGTTTCCTCACTTGTAAAATGAAGGGGTCTAGAAAACCTCTAAGGCCCCTTCTAGCTCCCCATCTCTGAGCCTCAGTTTTATCATCTGTAAAGTGAGGGAATTGGCCTGGGTGGCCTCAGAATTCCCTTGTAGCTCTTCCTCTATGCTCTCATAATACTGTGATGCTCTCCAGCTTGGCAGTATCTGCCAGAGCCAGTGTTCCACTGGCTCCCTCCTTTGAGAATGCACTCACATCCACACCACAATGAGGCATCGCAGGAGGATTTTCAACAATCTTCCATTTAAACTTGGCTCATCTAGCCAGATGCTTTCAAAGCTCCCAAGTGCAGTGGGTGCCTGATGGGTAATAGGGACTTAGTAGATGTTACTGCCCCTGATTACTGCTTGAAATTACCAGGGCTAAGTCTCACAGGGCCATCTTTGGGCACTTTGTTTTCCCCTCTCTTCTTGTTTCTCTCCTTTTTAGGCTGTTGGAGGACTAATTCCCTCACTGATTTAGTGACTTAAATTCCACCGTTAATTCATTTGTAATCTGGGACACCCTCTTCTAGTCTTGTTCTGATCACAATGAGCTCTTCTTCCTGAAACTTTCAGACAAACAGACTTGGATTTTCCAACTAGCGAAGGTTATAGGGATGAATCTCCGAATGGACCCCAATAAATAATTCAACTTTGGGCTTATCATCTTGAATTTTTCAACTGTTATTCTTAATTCTCCTTAATGGTTTGGGTTTTGTTTTTCTAAAGGAAACTACTAATTGGATAGTTCTATCTTAGCTTGTAGAATTAAAGTGAGGCAGAAATTAATGACATTTCATGAAACTAAATAGTCCTCTCTCCCTCCTCCCCTTGTCATCTCTCACCTGAGCATAAAGCCTGGATCTGTGATTTTTTGGTATAGAGTTCTTCTTGATGGAATAAACTCCTTCAAGTAATGCAGCTCAGCACCTTCTCTACAAATCAGTCAGAAAGAATTGTTTAGAAAATTGAAAGTTTCCTTGACTTTCAGGGTCACACATCCTGAATGTGTCAGAGGCAGTTCTTGAACTCAGGTCTTCTTGGCTCCATGAGCAGCATGCTATCCACTACACCAAAGTGACTTCAGAAGATAGGATTCTTTTTTCCCAGAGCAATTGCTCACCTAAGGCTTCAAAGATGGGCAATGGGTCAAGAAGACTAAATTATATTTACATATATTTTAAATTACCAGACCTGAAAGATTATAGAAAAAGTGTGTGTATTGATGGAAGGGAAAACAATCTTCTAATATGATTTTTCTCTTCTCTCACTGTCTTTTTTTTTTTTTTTTGAGAGTTTGGTGGGGGGATTATGCATAGATGTTGTACAATCGGCCTCAGTTACCAATAAAGGCTAACATTTCTCTGGCTCGTCCCCAAGTATTCTAGCCTACAAGGAAATGTTTATGAATTCAGGCTACTTCATTTTGTATGTATTCAGTTGAGAGCTCCCATAACTCAGAGAGATGCAATCCAGAAGCGATTCTGAGCCCAGCTAAATTACAAACTGACATTGCAGTAGCCTCCAGTGGAGTAGAATGAATGCAGTACATGGCTTCTTAGTCCATGGAGGTCCAATTTGATGTCATGAGCTATAACCAGAGGGCAGGAAACGGAGGTGTTTTCATCTCTCTGGCTGACTTCACTTTTATCCTTTCTTGGTATCGCCTCTGGCCTTAGTATGCTCGGAGACCTAGTAGCTAGGTGGCTGCAGAGAGAATGTAGGGCTCGAAGTCAGGGAAACTCATCTCCCTGACTTCAAATGTGGCCTCAGATACTTCCTAGCTGGATGACCCTGGGCAAGTCACTGAATGCCCATTGCCCAGCCTGTATTGCTCTTCTTGCCTTGGAACCAATACAGAGTGCTGTCCATAACACCTAGTACATAAAAAAAGTATTATTATTTTTTCCACATTATTTAATTTTTTTAGAATATTTTTCCATGGTTACAGGATTCATGTTCTCTCCCCTCTTCCCTTCCTGCTCTCGGAGCTGACAAGCAATTCCACTGGTTTATACATGTCTTATTACTCAAAACCTATTTCCACATTATTCATTTTTAGAATAGTGTAATCTTTTAAAAACCAAAACCCCAATATACCCACATAAACAAGTCATCAAACATATGTTTTCTTCTGTGTTTCTACTCCCACAGTTCTTTCTCTTGACGTGGATAGCGTTCTTTCTCACAAATTCCTCAGGACTGTCCTGAAGCATTGCATTGCTATTAATAGCAAAGTCTATCACATTTGATCATCCCACAATGTTTCAGTTTCTGTGTTCAATGCTCTCTTGGTTCTGCTCATTTCACTCAGCATCAGTTCATGAAGGTCTTTCCAGTTCCTATAGAAATCCATGGATTCATCATTCCTTAAAGCACAATAGTATTCCATCACCATCATATACCACATTTTGTTCAGCCATTCCCCAATACAGGGACATCCCCTCATTTTCGAATCATAATAATAGTATTATAATATTTCAGCATATGTGTTTTTCTTTATAATCCTAAGTAGATTCTTTCATGCATTTAAAAACTTGATTCCAGAATGGAGTCCATAGGCTTTATCAGCCTGCCAATGAAGCACAAAATGTCGAGAACTCCTTCTTCATAGAGAAGCAGTGCAACATGGCAGATAGAGAGCTAGCCTTGGAGCCAGGTTCAAGGACCCGAGTTCAAGAACTCTTCTAGGGGGCAGCTGGGTAGCTCAGTGGATGGAGAGCCAGGTCTAGAGATGGGAGGTCCTAGGTTCAAATCTGGCCTCAGACACTTCCCAGCTGCGTGACCCTGGGCAAGTCACTTGACCCCCATTGCCTACCCTTACCAGTTTTCTGCCTTGGAGCCAATACACAGTATTGACTCCAAGATGAAAGGTAAGGGTTTAAAATTAAAAAAAGGAACTCCTCTAGCACATGTTGGCTGGGTGACTGGGGACAAGTCCTAGGACTTCTTGGGGCTTGGGGCAGCTCTCTGAGGTGAAGACTGACAGAGAAGGTGCCAAACTGCTTTGCTAGTTTATTTAACCATTCTCTATTTCAGTTTTCTCACCTGTAAAATGGGGATAATAGCAGTATTTGTCTCCCAGGGTTGTTGTGAAAGTTAAAAAAAAGTTAATGACAAAAATAGTATTATAATTACTTAAATCTAGTATGTATTAATTAATGTATCATATTAATTATATATTATAAAGCATAATGGCTAATTATTAATCCTAATAATGGCTCTCTTTTATATAATGCTGTTCTTTGACTCACAATATTGGAATAAATTCCCTTAAGCATGTATCTCTGGCTAGGGTAGGAAAGGGCCAGAGCAGACCATTCCTGGGAATTAGGAAGCAGAAAATCCAAATTCATACAGTTGCTTTTTTTCACATTTAAAACTTGAGAAAGAAGGTTTTTGTTCATTTGTTTATCCGAAACCACTTTCAGTCTACACTTCCTTCTCCAGTTTGAGCCAAAGGCACAGGAACCCAGACAGGAGAAAAGGGGCCAAGTTCAGGGGCAAAGGGCCTGGGGTAGGAAACTAGACCACTTTAGCACAGCCTGTCAAAATGGCTCAACTTCCGGGGAATACCCAAAAGAGATGTGATAGAAGCTGTGAGTGAGCCGGTCAACTGCCTTCAATGGGAGAGGCAACCAAATTCCAATTATAAATATCCCATGAGCCCCCAAATCACAAAGATGAAAAGGGGTCCTTATTACCAAGATGAAATATTCCCTGTGGTCAGAGATGTGGCCTTCCCTTTCATTCCCTCTCCAAATATAATCTCCAGAAAGACCACTGGATCTCTTTTATCTGGAAGCTCGCAGCCCTGTCTGGGAAGAGCAGAGCTTGGTTTATGTGACATCAAACATCTGGATGGAAACTGAAAAACTCTGTTAATCATCCAGATGGTGGCCTCAGGCCAAGGCTATGGATCTGAGAGATGATTCTGAACTCTCCTCCCCTCCTCCCCCACCCCAGACAAACTCAAGATGGAGATGAGAAATCCACACGATGAGGAATTTTTCTCTTTTGCTTTAGGGCTAAACTCTTAGAGGGAGATCAAGAGACCCTCCATCTAGAGCTGGAAGGGATCTTCTAGGTCACTGCGGCCAACCCACTCATTTGACAGATGAGAAAATTGAGTCTGGGAGAGTTTAAGTAACTTGCCCAGGGGTCTGAGATAGGACTTGAACCCAAGTCCTCCCGACTTTTTGGCCAGTGCCTAGACGGCTCTGTTGGGTGCTGCTTCTCAGAGGGGTGGGAGGAACAGGGACATCCCGCCAAGCTCATTTGTCGCAGTCGCTGCTGTAGGCTTTTAGGCAGAGGCAGCCTGTCCTCGCTACATTTCTCAGAGCTCATAAAAGCGTCCGAGATTCCTTGGCTAGCCCCCCAAACAAACCCCCGGGCATTTATCTGTCTGGAATTCTGTTTTGTGTGCAGGCCGTCCACTGGGCTAAATGAGACCTACATCCCTGAAGCTGAAAACAAAGAGCAGCCCGTCCTGGGACCAGAAGACCACGTGGAGAGAAGCAGCCTGCAGATCTGGCCCCAGGGCAGCCCGGGCCCCAGGGCATTTCCTGGCCACCAGGATGAAAGGAGCCCTGGGGACGGCTCTGGAGAATCCAAGCTCTACTTCCCCAGGAGACCCCCGAAGACAGAAGAGTGCAGGCCGGGCACTGTGGTCGAGCTGCAGTTGTCCCTGTCGCATGACAGACACAAGGACCCTGGAGCTTCAGTGGGGACTGGCCCGGGAGGAGCTAAAAACCCCACCTCTCCTGACCCCCACCCAGACCAGCTGCAGGGAGGGCTGGACCCAGGAACGTCTGTGTTCTCGGATGAGAAAGAGGATTCTGGTCAGGGGCCCCTCTGCAAGGCAACCCAGCTCTCTAGTGGCCGGGAGCCGCAAGTGAGCCAAGGCAGGGAGGCAGGAGCCCCTCACCCCTCCAGGGCGAAAGTGAGCGTCAACTACTCCTACGACCGAGAGAAGGCAGAAGGGTCCAACTGGACGGGAAGAAAGGGGTGTGGTGATTTTCAAGTGGAAGGAGGGCGGGCCGAAGCACCTCCTTCTGTGGTCTCCTTTCCCATCTCCTCGGAAGGCACTGAGCAGGGAGAAGATCAGCAGATCTCAGAAAGGGATCACAGGAGGCCCCACAAGCACCGAGCTCGGCACGCCCGTAAGTACCTCCTGCACCCTGCCTGGCCCCTCTCGAGGGACTGTGGAACCTGGCCCATCACCTTCCTCCCCCTCCTTTCCCTCTCCCACTCCGTTCTGTTTTTCTTTCAGGAGGATTTCTAATTCTGCCCATTGGCGATCTTCATTCTCCCCGTAGGCAGGCACCGGGGGCCAACAGTGCCAGCCCCTTGGAACGGAGATCGGAGGCAATTAGGAGCGTGGAAAGAGTCTCACTTGCTTCTCTATTCCCTTACCAGGCATGGGCACCTCCAAAGAGAAGTATGCTCCAGCTGGGTTTGGGTTGAATTCTTTGAAAAGGAGTCGCGTCACTGACCTGAGACAACCCAGAAACACATTGGAAAGGGGCAAACTTGTGAGGTGAAAGGGCCAGACCACTGAGTCTGCTGCAGCTGATACTGTGGAGACGGACCTTTAAGGGTCAGCCTACACTAAGGATATTAAAAACAGGTCCAAGTGTAAAAGAGAGAGACAGAGACAGAGACAGAGACAGACAGAGAGAGAGAACAGAGACAGAGACAAAGAGACAGAGAGAGAGAGAGGGAGGGAGAGAGGTCTGCAGCTTGATGATGCTTGCAGAAGTCCGTTTGACAGACACTAGCATGTGGGACACCTGATCCCTGCAGCTCAGTCAGTCCATATGAGTGTGCACAGTGCCCTGGCTGGCTGGTCTACCCCCTTGACACAGAGGTCAGACTCTCAGCCCAGGAGGTGGGGGTGCCAAAGGGGGAATATGATGACATCCCAGGCTGTTTGGTAGTCGAAGGGAAGGGTTTCTTGGGCAGGGGAAGGTACTGAAGATAAGACAAGTCTCCGTGCTGTCCCTGGGAAAGGAGAGTGAGGAGGAGACAGTCAATCCGTAACTATCTATCGTTGAGGTTTCCTGTAAGGATTCTGTCAAGAATCCTGGTGAGGAATTTGGGGGCTGTCTTCAAAGAGCTTGGAATCAAGGATGCCGGGAGCAGCGGCACCCAATTCTAAAGCCTTCCGTGGCATATTTTTAGCAGAGCCACCTGTGTCCTCAGTGGCATGTGGAGCCGGCTGTGGTTTGTGCTGTAAGCATCTATATGTAAGCAGCCCATTTAGAATGCATTAAAGGAGCGTCAGAGAGAAGAGTTCACATGCTTTAAATTTTGGCACCCAAGGCAGCAACAACTGGGCAACTGGGGCTTCGGTTTCCAGAGGACTGGAGACAGGAATCCTGCATGAGCTCAGCCTTCCCAACCTCTCTCTCCCTCCATAAAATGGGAACACTCAAGAATCTCAGCTACTTGATTTCGTAAAATCATTGGGTCATGATGACAGAATTATTTCTGGTAAGCTCTTGGGTCTGTCTGATGTGTCCCTTCCCAGTGCCTGTGAGAGCCTACATTTTTGGTGAAATTCAAAGCCACTTGAATTTGTGTCTAATTTGTGACAAATATTTGACTAGATCCTAAAATAGAACTAACTTAATGGAGTTGTAAATCAAACTCTTGCCAGATCCTTTTTTTCAAAGCCAGTCACTAACGTCTAGTAAAAGAAACTTTTAAAAACGAGGTAACGTTTTTTAAATGCTGAGACCGAGGAGAAATTAGGTGATCTGTTCTCCCCCCGTCGCAACAGAATTTTAAAATCATAATCCTGTGTATGCCTCGTAAACTTTCGCAGGGCTAAGATTTCTCTTTGTAACAGTTGAATGCATACGTGAAACCTGTCAGTTAAAATTTTCGTAGATACCTGATCTATTAACTTTTGTATCAGAAGGCATCTCGGCCTTCGGGGTAGAGGGCTGGCATCAGAGTCAGGAAGGTGTGCCTTTAAGTGTTACCTCTACCACATATGTGGGCTATGGCAAAGAATAAGTTGCCCAAATATTTGGTGCCTTGAGCCACTCTTCCCACATTTTTAAAAAACGCTCACCTGCCATCTTAGAAGCAATACTATGTATTGGTGCCAAGGCAGAAGAGTGGTGAGGGCTAGACCATGGGGGTCGAATCTCCCAGACTTTTTAATTTACAGAGTTGCTGTACTACCTTCATAGTCAGAGTCAGTGAAATCGCCAATCTGGTCATTATTTTTTAAAATCATCCTTAGCTTGTTTTACACCCATTTGGGGCCAACATTTCTTAAAACAAATCTGTGCTCTAGCCTTCTTAGGTATTGAGTTAGTAGTCACAGCAAAAAGGAAATTTTGGCAGAAGCTGTATTTCTAACCTTGGAGGTAGAAAGGAATGGAGGATTATGGGGTGAAAGTTTGGGAGCTGGCAAACATTCTAGACATTGTGTAGTTCTTAACTTGGGGTCCACGAACTTTCTTCTTTTTTTTTCCTCAACACTTTGATTATTGTAGTTTACTAGAATTGACTTCCTTTGAAATCTTGAGCATTTCATTTTATGGATTTAAAAACATTATTCTGAGAAGAGGCCCCTAGGCTTCACCGAATGACCAAAGGGGTCTTTGACATCTGAAAGAGGAGAACCCTGATCTACTCCATTTTGCTGTTGAGAAAATGAAGGTTGGAAATGTTAGGCTACCTGCCCAAGGTTACACAGGTAACAAATAGCCAGGCTGGGATTGGAACTCAGGTCTTCAGAGTTTTGTTTTGTTTTTAAATGAGTTACAGGAGAGTAGTTATGATACTAGAATCTGCATGAGAACCTTCCTTTTGAAGAACATTTAGGAAGAGTACTGTGAGGAAATTTCAGTATTTGAAAGGGTAGAACTAGACTTGGAATCAGGGTTCAAATCTTGCCTTTGGCTCTTACTAGCTTTGTAGTCTTTGGGAAGTCAGTTCCCCCCAGCTATAAAATTGGCATAATGCCTCTAGAACCTACCTCATGGGGTTGCTGTGAGGTTCAAATGGGAGAATACATGTCAGATATTAGTATGGTTTGCAAAGAGGTAAGGCAGAGCCATGGGTTTGGAACCCAAGGTCCTGGATTCACATCCTGACTCTGCATGACCTTAAGCAGATCCTTTCTTCCTCTTTGGTTTAAGGAAGGTGCTGGGATTGAAGGACTTTTAGGGTTCCCTGTAGCCTCAGATTTGTGATGCCTCCTGAGGAAGGCTCTGGGGTTTCAGAACGGTCACTGAGAGAGATGGCAACCAGCCTCAACTGAGGGAATAATAATAATAACAACAACAATAACCATACCAATCGCTTTATGCATCCTGTTAAGGATTTCAAGGCATCTTACAATTGTCAGTTCCTCAGTCCAGATGTATGAACGATAGATAAATCTGGCTGGCAGTGCTCTCTGAGACTCAGACTAGATTTTCTCAGCGTTACACAATGATGATCACCATCACCATCACTATAAATTTTATGCTTAATAATAAATAAATAATAAAACAGAAGCCCTTGGATTCAGTCCTTTCCCTTTCCCCTCCCTCTCATTAGGCTGGCATTTCCTTTTGATGCAAAAGTTTCAGTTTAGGAAAATAAAGTGACCTAAAGCAGCCGGAAATTTCATAATTCAGTGCCAGTGCTAGCAGGGGGGGAGAGGTGAGGAGGACAGAAAGACCCATCCAATAATAGTTGTGTTTTTTTTTAATGTTTATTGATTGGTCGATGTGACCAACAAGACCTTTATGGGAGGTGCTACCTTTTATGACCATTTTACAGATAGAAGCTTAAGCTTAGATAAGGTAAAATGACTTGTCCTGTGGGATACTTAGTAAGTATCTGAGGAAGGATTGAAGTAAGTCAATAAAGATTTGTCAATTTATGAATGTTTGTTAAACTCCTGCTATGTGTTGGGTGTTGAGTGCTGAGACTCAGGCCTTCTTGAACCCAAGGCCAGCCCCGTATCCCCTATGCCATTTGTGATGTCTCTTTGTGGAAGAATCTGAGATTTCAGTACTCCAGCGGAGACAGTCTACAATTTAGTAAATAACAAAAATAATGACAGTAGTTAGCACTTATACATCGTTTTAAGAGCACTGAGGTAGTACAATAGGTAGCACGAAGGGCCTGAAGTCAGGAAGATTCATCTTCCTGAGTTCAAATCTAGCCTGAGATACTCATTACAGTGCAAGTGACTGTTTGCCTCAGTTTCCTCATCTGTAAATGAACTGGAGAAGGAAATGGCAAACTATTCCAGGATCTAGAAAACCCCAGATGGAGTCAGGAAGAATCGGACACAACTGAAGTGACTGAACAACTATATCACTTTAAGGTTTCTACAGTTGCCTCTTGTCCTTGTAAAATATGAAGCTAAAGTTTGTGATGAAGCCCAATATTTAGTGTGTTTCTGTTGCTCCTCCCCCTTGAGGTGACTTCTTTTTCTTTTGTTTGGATCTTAGCAATCATCAAAAACATAAATAAAATACAAAGAATTGATCCAAATGCACTGTTTTGGCTGCTTAAACAAGGCATCCCCAAAACACTTGACACACTTCTTTGTGTTTGTATCATTGGAGTGCAGTGGGAATAGAGCAGCTACCATTCTGAATACCTGAAGCCCTGATCATATCCTTTGGCACAAGATGGGATCAAATCTAGACAGCCAGCTTGCCTGGATGACCAATCAGCATTTGATCATTTCAGGAGCTGCTTTTGGTTTTGCTGTTTTAAAAATAAATGGATGATGTTAAACAGGACGGTTTCCAGCTATACAATAGATTCAGATCCGGTGAAAGCTAGAATAGTCTGTGACGACTGCTGGAAGAGAGAAGACATTTGATTTTCAGAGTTTTTTGCTCCCTGTGGGTCAACCTAGATGAGCCTCAGTAAAAGAAATTAGACAAAGCTTCAATTTGCATTCGATTCTGCTGGGTGCATGGAGATCCAGTGGCTGGGGAACCATGATGGCACCAAAGTTGCTTGGCCCCAAAACTTTGTCATATCAATCAGCAAGTGTGTGTATACATATGTGTGTGTGTATGTGTATAAATATTCACACACGTATATGTAACTTTCTTGTCCCAGCTATTGCTAATGTGCAGGAATTGTATTGTTTGTGGAGCTTGTGTTGATCAGGTCACTGTTATTCAGTGAATTTCCTGTTATTTCCTCTAAACTTGAGTTCAAGGAGCTCCAATAAAATCGGGTAGCCAGTTGCTCCTTGCAGCCTACATCCATCCTATGTGCATAGGGATAAAAAGAGACTTGGATATGCGGCCAGAAGCCCCCTGCATTTCACAGGGCAGTAACAAAGTTGCCCCGTTGGTCCCCCTGGTTACCGTTGGGCTTCCTTCTCAGTCTGGCTGGGCAGTGTTTTGTAGAGATGCTCTTTGCCTTTTCCTCTGTCCAGTTCCCGTGAGCCTCCCCAGCACGAGGCTTCCTTTTTGTAAGAAAGAACTCAGCGGAACCTCCTGGGCTCCCGGCTTCTTGCCTTCTTCTGGGGCTAGGGGCGGCTTCCGGGGGAGGAGAAGCGTTGTCACGTACCTGAGAGGGGGTCTCCCTTGATCCCTTTGCCCGGACCTGGTTCGTTTCCTTAACGGTCTCTGTCTTCTTCCCAGGATTCCGGAGGAGCGAGAGCTTGTCGGAGAAGCAGGTGAAGGAAGCCAAGTCCAAGTGTAAGAGCATCGCCCTCCTCCTCACGAACGCCCTCAACCCCAACTCCAAGGGGGTTTTGATGTTCAAGAAGCGCCGCCGGAGGGCGAAGAAGTACACCTTGGTCAGTTACGGCACGGGAGAGCTCCGGCGCGAAGCCGACACCGAAGAAGAAAGCGAAAGGGACGGCCTCGTGGAAGTCAAGTTCACTAGCGAGTCGGAGGTCGATGAAGAGATCTTCTCCGACGCTGACGACGACAATCCAGAGACCCCGGCGGGGACCCGTGACTGGGACCGATCTGGCCCCGTAGACGAGGACAAGAAGCTCAGAAGCAGAGACAAGATGCAGATGCTGCCAGACAGCTCGGGGAAGGGCGTGCTCATGTTTGCCAAGAGGAGGGAGAGGATGGACCAGATCACCGCAGAGCAAGAGGAGAAGGCCGAGGGAGTGCCGGCCGGCGGGGAATTCGAGGATGGCCGCGCAGACGGGCTCAGAACAGTCGCTTCCTACCAGAGGAGAGAGGAAGAGAGCATGCGAGTGCAGAGCTCCAGCGCCGTGAGCAAGAGTTACGTGGAAGGAAGCCACACGGTGCAGCACAACGGTTTCAGCGGAGCCCCTGAGATGCCAGAGGCCCAGAGATTGGCCGCCTCCAATAGGACTGCCAAGCCCTTCCCGGGATCCATGAATCAGACGGCCGCGCCATTTTCCCCTACCAGAAACCTAGCGAGCCCCCTGTACGACTTTCCTGCGCCGCCCCCCTACTCTGCGGTCAGCCCTCCTCCGGAAGTCTTGTCCAGAGGGATGTCTAGCCCCTTAGCCAGCCCGGCGCAGCCACCGCCATGGCCCCAGCCGGCCCCGTGGTCCCCGCAGGCTTTCTATGAGCAACCAGAGCAGATCGCTTCCCGGGATGAGAGGATTTCGGTGCCGGCCAAGAGAACGGGCATACTGCAAGAGGCCAGGAGGAGAGGCGCCTCGAAGCCCATGTTTACCTTCAAAGAAGCACCCAAGGTCAGCCCTAACCCCGAACTGTTGTCACTGGTGCAGAATGCAGAGGGCAAGCGGGGGGCTGGGGCCGGGTTCGAATCCGGCCCCGAAGAAGACTACCTCAGCCTTGGAGCGGAGGCTTGCAACTTCATGCAGGGCCACTCTTCGAAGCAGAAGACCCCACCTCCCGTCGCCCCCAAACCCTCTGCCAAACCCTCCTCCTCTCAGCCAACCACTCCCATCTCCCCAGTCTGGTGTCCACCGAGCCAGACGCCTCCGTTCCCCGTTTCCAACCAGTCTCAGGGGATCGTCGCCTCCGCCATCAAAATAGCTCGGCCTGCTAGCACTCCTTACCAACCTCCACCTCCTCCCGCGAATGTGGCCGGGCCCTTTAAAGGACCCCAGGCCGCAGTAGCCAGCGTGAACTACACGCCCAAGGTGACGCCCATGGGAAACGCTACCCCGACGACAGCCTCCGGGCCGGGACCCTCCAACGAATTGCCGAAAATGAGCGGCAAAGGAGCCGAGCTCTTTGCTAAGAGGCAGTCACGGATGGAGAAATATGTGGTAGACTCGGAAAAAGTGCAGGCCCACATGGCCCGGCCTCAGTCTCCCACTCCGTCTTTACCGGCTTCCTGGAAATATTCCTCTAACGTTCGAGCCCCTCCGCCGGTGGCTTACAATCCCATCCACTCCCCGGCCTACCCTCCAGCAGCCATGAAGTCTCAGACGCTGGCGACGGCTTCGGCCGCCTCCAAACAGAGCAAGAAAAAGGGCAAGAAGCCCCTCAACGCTTTAGACGTGATGAAGCACCAACCGTACCAGCTCAATGCATCTCTCTTCACTTTCCAGCCTCCAGATGCCAAGGAGATCCCGATCCCAAAGCCAGCTGCCAAGCTTGGGCCAGTCCCAGTCTTGAAGTCAGCTGTTCCTTCCGCCCAAGCGCCGGTCAATGCGAGCTTGCCCAGCACCTTCCGAGCTTCCTCCGTGTGCTCGATGCCAGCCTACCCCTCGCAGCCCGCCTTCTACTCCGAGGCCGCGGCCACTCCAGTCAGCCCGTCCCCGGCGCCGCCGCCTAGCCTGCCCACCTCTCCCAAGCCGGAGTCGACCCCCCCGACTTACTTTGTGGCTCCGAGGCCCAAGTTCTCGGCCAAGAAAAGCGGCGTCACGGTTCAGGTGTGGAAACCGGCTAGTAGAAACGTCCTTGTGGAAAAGTAATCGGAGAGCGGCCCCTCGGCCTGCCGGGGTTCGTTTGCAGTGTGCTGGGGCGCCCCAGCTGTGCCCCGCAGAGTCCTTAGCATAGTTAATCGCACCAGATGGGTCAGTGCACAGCCGGGTCCAAAGAGTTTACCATTTGCCAATGAGTCCAAGATGGCCACCACGTTGAGCCGAGGCCCAGCTCTCCTCTTACCCACCTCCAGTCCCGGGCAGCCCCCGTAGCCGGGAGCTCCGGTGCTGCGGAAGCAGACTCTCTCGGAGCGTCTTTGCTTCGGCCCGAGAAAGAGAGCGCTATCTTATTAAGAATTAGGGCGCGACCTTTCTCTAGCGCCGAGACTCCGCCCTCCTGGGGAATGGGTTGGAATACAAGGAAAATCCAGGCTACGGGTTGTTTTTTTCTTTTTAATATGGGCTTTACCGCTATCGCAGTATACAGTAAGGGAATGCTGAAGTCCACTGGACAAGCAGCTCCATTCTAATTCGGGCCCCTGGGTCTCCTGGTTGATGGAGTCAAGAAGACCTGGGTTCAAATTTTGCCTCTAGCACTTACTTGCTCTGTGATCTCTGCCACGTGGCTTAATCTCTCGGGGGCTCAGTTTCCTCATCTGAAAAATGAGGGGGATTGGCCTGGGCCAAACTTCAGTTCTAAATCTGTGACCCTGTAAATGTGGCTGGAGGGATGTGGGCGGTGTGATGCATGGGGGTGAGCAGCATAACGTTTCCTCCAAGGAATTCCTTTCACCCCAGTTCATTTGAGGGAGGAGCGAAGGGCACGGCAGGGTCTGGCTGAGGAGGAGCTCCCCTGGGGTGGGGCTGAAACTTTCCTTTCCTTAGTGCTCTCAGTAGCTTCCAATTTTAACGAAATATTATTGTGATGCAAGTGCAAGGGTTCAATTCTGTGTTTTCTCGCTAAGCTCTGGAGGGGCAATGCTTCACAATATGGGCTCTCTCTGAACCTCCAAGACCCAGGGCAGAGCCCCAGCTGCCCTGCCCTGCCCTGCCCTGCCCTGCCCTCCCCTTCTCAGGGCTCTGGCTGGTGGGGAATGCAGAGACTTGGCCCAGAGAGAGTAGCCAGGAAAGTAGGAGAAAAGCAGGCACTTGGAGAGAGCTCAAGGTCAAGTATGAAAAAGAAATCCCCAGGCCCCCAGGGCTCACTTTTTCCTCTTTCCCTTTCATTGTCTTCTTTTGCTTCTATGATGTACTCCACCAGTGCCCCCGGCCGTGGGCACATCCATGTGATCTACTAAGCCAAGGCAGGGATGGATCTGTGCAAGAAGGTGGAGCTGAACGCAGGTCTAATTCTGTCAGGTGCCTGGCCATGGTCAGTGGGAGCCAAAGGCAACATGAGGAGGGTTGGGGGAGTGGGCCGTATCACGTGAGGGATCCTGGTATCCATAGAGATGCATGTGTGCATGGAGGCTATGCCAGGAAAGGATGCAATGAGCATGGCCATTTCTGGACAACCACCCGGACTTCTTTTCCTTTCTGACCGCTGGCTTCTTCCACTGTTCTCTCCTGTTGCATTCTTGCACAGCCTCTCTCTTTCTCCTCTCGGATGGACCAGAAGGAGCCAGGCAAGTTGACTGCTTCAGCTTGGAGTTGGCCACGTGCCATGCCATCTTCCCCCTGACTCTGAGGCAGCGTATGGGCTACCAACAGACCCGAAGACCTTCCTCATCCCGATTTTAAGCCTCCAAATTCTTGAACCGGCAGCTCACCTGGTCCAGAGTAGCAACGGAAAGCAATTCACTTGAACTAAGGCAGAAAATGGCAAAGTGTTTCTGAAAAACGCTGAAGAAAACGCAGCCATTCTGCCCAGGCGAATCTCCTAGAAACCTCACCAGAAACTTGCCTGGTCCCATTCTACTTCTTTAGCCCTCTCTGTCTCTTTGTCCTTTCCCCCCAAAGTCACAGGCAACCGGCTGTATTCTTCACTTGACCATTAAAAAGATTCCTTCCTTCTTTACCTGTCTGCTAGAGACGCCTAGCTCATTTTGCTTTATTTTGCATGAGCTTTCTCTGTCCTTGGTCCTTTCTGTGGTGTTTTCCTTCCAGCTTGGGAAGGCTGTCCTTCCATTTTGCTCACTTATTTGCCTTTTTATCTAGAGGCAGAGCAGATACTGCCACTGCTATCCAAAGAATGTAACCAATAAACCGGACATCTGAATTTGCTACAAGACAATGGGTTTGATTCTTCGCCCTTTGCCCTGGCAACTCTGCCTGCTGGTTCTCAAGGCACATCTGGAGGAATAGCCGTAGGGTAGTGGCCCCATCCAATAACCCATCTATTTTAGTAAGGCAGGGATGGAGACACACACCAATTAAACTCATACTCCCTTTGGTGATTCCCGAAAAGAGGAAGTGCTTTGAATGTAGGGCTCTGGAGATAGTTCAGAAAAGAACGCCTAGGAAGATCTCCTTAAGACCAGTCAATCAGTCTGTTAATGCTGTTGACTGAGATGCATCAGGAACAGGGCCCAGCCTCGTCCTTTTACCAGAGTTTCAAAAGGAAGAACCAAAGGACTTGGGCATGGGTAGGTATGACATCTCCAAACCAGTTCC
This sequence comes from Gracilinanus agilis, assembly GCF_016433145.1. Lineage (NCBI taxonomy): Eukaryota > Metazoa > Chordata > Mammalia > Didelphimorphia > Didelphidae > Gracilinanus > Gracilinanus agilis. The sequence goes on along the minus strand of NC_058135.1, from coordinate 11,190,869 downwards.
TTGGAGAGCATCAGATCTGCTGCCGCTCAAGGTTCTCCAGCGATTTAGGGCTGAGCACTGGGTAAGGGGAAGGAGGCCACGGACTTCTCTGGTAGAGGGAGGGGAGGCCCAACAGAGAGCCTTCATTTGGAGCTAATGATGACAGACCGCTACTACTATTCCTCTGGGTTCAAGTCACCTAGACTAGGGTGGGTACTTTCCCCAAAGATCATGGAATCCCAGAGCTAGGAGGCCCAAACTTTTCATTTTACAGAAGAGGAAACTCTTCTACGCTCTATGCTATTTCTCTACTAAATGAAACCAGCTTGCATAGCAATGAGATATAGGAAGTTTTGAAACATTATTAGTGGTGAAAGAAGGAATTGCAGTCCCATGATAGAGCATAGATGACTCTAGACCACCATATTAAGACAAAGATCTGTTCATTTCACACGCTGAGTTGCAGAGCTCTCCGGCACAGTCTTTGGGAACTTGGGAGGGTCATACGTAGGCCTCAGTTTCCCCGTCAGTCAAATGGTGGCTGTAGATGTGGGAGCAGGGATTTGATTCTCAAGGGTTCTTTCCAGGCCTCAGTTTCCAGAATTCTAAGAAAGCCTAAATTGTTTTGTTTTGTTTGGTTTTGTTTTCTTTCTGTTGCTAAAAAGCCTTTGAAGTTGTGGACTAGTCTAGCTAGCTCTGGCTCCCTTCTTCCAGGAGTCTGACTCAATAAGATAGCCGAGTTTGGCTGTGCTTCTCAGTCTGGTGATGCCATCATTTACACTGGAGATGTCAGGGCAGCAAATGGGTGATATTCGAAAGGGGTGGATGAACTTACTAGAAAACACGAGTAGTTTGCTGCTGAAAAAATGATAAAGCATTACAACAGAGGTCCTACTTTCTCCCAGGGCAGCTTCCTGAGTTCACTAAGTGCCATGTGGCTGAGAAAGGCTGATGGACTTCTCAGCCAAAGGCGCTTTTTTTGTCTTCTCTGGTTCATCCGACAACCAGAGAAGCTGATCAATCAGAATTCTGCCATAAGATCCCTGAATGCTGCCTCTTACTTAGAGATGTTCTAAACAACATGATAGGGAAGGACTCAAGAAAACAATGGGGTTGTTTCTGGGAAAGCCAAATCTACTGGGAGGAAGGGAACTGAATGCCCTCTTCTCTCATCCGCAAGGTCCCTGGCTGTTTTGTTGTCAGTTACAGACTTACAAGATCATAAAGGGACAGGTAATGTAGCATAGTGACTACGGAGCAAACTTTTGAGCCAGGAAGACCTGAGTTCAAGTTCTGACACATAGTAGCTGTGTGATCCTAGGCAATTCACTGCCTCTCTAAATAATCCTTTAAGATCAAAAAGGCTTAGACTATAATATTCTGGAAGGCAAGGGAACTGGGTTTAGAAATGAGAATCATCTACCCATCAAAACTGACTAAATTCTTTCAGGGGAAAGTATGGCCATTTAATAAACTAGAAGATTTCTAAGTAATCCTTTAAGACTTTACATCATTCCTTGCATTGTAGAAGGACTTTCCTCATCCAGGAGTACCTTATGCCAACAAAGGTACATTTCTCTCTCTATCCCTGAGTTCAAACAGGAATTGAGCTACAATCTCCCAAGGACTAATTTTTCTTAAAACGTTCCCTTGTTTTTTCACTTTCTGCCTGTGAAAAGGAGGCTGAAAACAAAGGCTTCTGGGATATTTTTGTTGGTGGAGGAAAGTGAAAGGAGTGGAGTATGAAAGGGATGTTAAGCTCATCTAGTCCAGCTCCTCAGATTTTGAACCGAAACAAGTTCCAAGAAACTCGCCTAAGGTCCAAAGTCAGGAATGGCAAGACTGGGATTCAAACCCAAGGCTTCCAAACTCAAGTTCAGCACCTTTTTACTCAATGGCATTTGCCTCAGGTGGGAAAGAAGCCCATCCTACAGACTTCTTTCCTACCAGGGTTAGGTGAGTTCCATGAAACAAGTTTAGGGAGTTTCTGAGATACCCAAATAGGGCAATAGGTGACACCATTTCTAGTCCCTCAAGCCACCCCCTGAAGAAAGCCTCCTATTTCCAAGGCTCCCAAGATTCCTTCCCCCCCCCCCCATCGTAACTTTTTCAGCCTCTCTGCCCCTTTGGCAGCCTGGGAAAGTCTATTCTCAAAATGATGTTTTTAAATTCATCAAATAAAATGCAGAATTATAAAGGAAAGCAATTCTGTTGAAATGCAGTTACAAATGTTTTTGGTTTTTTTTTAAAAAGGTCAAAGCCTTATTATTATAAACCCTGGGTTCAGAACATAATAGAAAAAGGTCTAAACAGACCAGGTAGCTTTGGATCTCACTAACTATGGACAAAGTGGTCTTTTAAAAAAGTCCTTCTGAAATAAATATTAATAAATGTTTAAAAAATTTTTAAACATTTATTAATATTCATTTTTAACCTGTTTACATATTTTATGCCCCTACTTTCCCCTTCACTCCCCACTCTCCCCCCACCCATGGCCGACGCACATTTCCACTGGTTGTAACATGTGTCCTTGTTCAGGGCCTATTTCCATATTGTTGTTAGTTGCATTGGTGTGGTAGTTTCGAGTCAGTTTAAAAAAATTTTTAAAAGTCCTTCTGTTCCTCTAGAACCTGCCCACGAACCCCATTTCCTCCCTTGAGAGAACCTAGAACTCTGAAAGACCTGACCCAACTAAATGCAGAGAAATATAAGTAAATGTCATCTTTAGTTGCCACTTTTCAGCTCACTGAACCTGTAGTAAGATTTACAGGGAAATGCTATCTTCTCTGAGGCTAGGCACAGTCTGGCAAGATAGGTAGGAGATGACATCATAACCCCCATTTTATAGATGAGCAAATGGAGGCCAAGAGAGGTAGGGGAATTTGCCTAATATCATAGAGCTAATAAGAGACCACGCCTAGACTCTGCCTCGGTCCTTCTCCATCCAAATGCACAGTACCATACCTACTTTCCATGGATGTGTACATTTTTTTTTAAACCCTTACCTTCCCGTCTTGGAGTCAATACTGTTTATTGGTTCCAAGGCAGAAGAGTGGTAAGGGCTAGGCAATGGGGGTCAAGTGACTTGCCCAGGGTCACACAGCTGGGAAATGTCTGGGATGTGTGCATTTGAATATGCTCTCCCTCTTCCTGTTAATGCCACTGGTTGGGTAAGCTGTCAGTCAGAATGGGGTTAGCTGACTCCTTGGCTCACCTGCTATGACACTGATGGATAGATGGCCAAAGGGACATTCGAAGCCACGGCTCCTTTCTTGTCTTTGTTCCTGACCCATACAAAAAGGAAAACCAATAACAACAGGCTTGGCATTGATTCAACAGCATCTTGGGAGTATAAGGGGAATTGAAAGGAGAATTGATGCAGCTCATCAAGTCATGGCATGGGCTTGAAGGGATCTTTGAGGTAATCTAGTCCAACCCTCACATTTTACAGAGGAGGAAACTGGAGGGTCTAGAGAAGTCTCCTCATCTGCTAAAGGTCACACAGCTAGGGAGTCTCTGATTCAGGATTTGAACTCAGACCTTCCTGAATCCAAGTCCAGCATGCTGTCTTCTTAGTGGTTAGCAGCACTTTGCTGCCTTAATTTGGATCCAGCCCCTCCCCTGATTTTAGATAAAAGGAAGCAGATGCTTAGAAAGGGAAAATGATTGCATGGCCAGGCAGGATAGGAACATCACTATGTCCCACCTTTATGGTTATTATTGGGAGGAGGGATAGAGAGACTAGATGGAGGAGGAGACTTGCAATACGCCTGTGGGACAGGAAGCATGAAAACAAGGCCAGCCGCAGCAGAAACTGTCCAGTCTTTACACCTAGACGTAGACTCGAATGTGGGTTTATTGAACAGAAAACTGCCTACCTTGCAGCCTTTGATTTCAAAGGTATTGTCTTAGAAGGGATGCATAAGTTCTAGATCTTCAGACGAATTTTTGCAAAGGTTTTCCCTGATAGATTACCCCAGAATCCCTCCTTCCCAGCCCACTCCCAGGTGAGCATCTTTCCAAAATTTCCAGTGGGAAGAGCATTGACCTTAAAGCTGGGGCGCGTGAAGCTTGAATCTTGCCTCGGTTCAGTATTCTTACATGTGTGACCCTGGGAAAAGTCGTGTTTTCTTCCCGGGTTTTCTCAGTTTTCTGATAGGTAAGGTGAGATTAGACCAGCTAACCTTCCAATACTAGCTCTACCTTCCCATGTCCCTAAGAGCAGCTATACCCCTGGAAAACTGCTGTGTTTTAATAATAAAAAGAAGAGTGATATCCTTTATCTTTGTCATTTCCCATATCATTTATCTTTAAGCTTTGCAAAACACCTTATAAATATGATCTCATTTTGTCCTCATGCCAACCTCATGGGAGGTAGGTACTATTATTATACCCATTTATAGGGAAAGTAAGGCTGAGAGAAGTTAGTTGATTTGCTTAGAGTTACAAAGCCAGTAAGTAGCTGAGCTTGGATTTGGTTTTAGGTCTTCTTGACCCTAGTGCTCTAACCACTGGTATCACCTAGCTGCTTCTAATGTATCCATCTAGCCAAGAGACTTCTGGGAAACAAAATGATTGATGTGTTCCCAGAATTTAAGAGATTCTAGATGAATGAGGGAAACATTTTCTTCCTAGAAACAGAAAATACAAGGAAGCAAGCTGCTTCAGACAGCTTTTAGAAAGTAGAAGTTTCCACAATAGGTCAAGTGACCATCTTGGCTACTGACCTAGGCCAGTGATGGTGAACCTTTCAGAGGGTTTGGTGATGTGAGAAATGTCTTCAGGAGCTCATGGAGATGGGGAGGGGAGCAGCCTGACCCTGGGTCCCTCTGGCTTTCTAGTAAACTATGGTGAACTCTCTGCTGGGGGCATAGCATGCATGCCCACAGAGAGGGCTCTGAGTGCCATAGGTTCACCGCCACAGACCTAGGCCATTGGTTATTCAGACTACCTAGTGTTCATGAAAGTCTGAAAGAAATCACATGGCCCCAGTTTCAGTGATGTCCTAATAATTTGGATAGGGATAAAAGCAATGCCAGCCATCCAAACAGCCACTGAAATACCAGGTAGGGAGTGGGGCATGCCGGGAGATAAATCTTGAATGCCATGGTAATAGAAAACCTGGGTTTGAATCAAGCTCAACTACCTACAAGGCTTTGGGGATATCATTTCTACTGTTCTGGGTCTCCAAAGAGGACATGAACTAGATGACCTCAACGGTTCCTTCCAAATTTGAATCCTCAGGAGTCACTGATTCCAAGATCCATTGATTCCATTGTGGAGTTCTTGCCAATCATTCTGTCCAATAAATAGCATATCCATACTAGTTTACTTCCTGAGAAGCAACCTCAGTCAAATAGGCCTTTCTATAAAGGATGCCAAAGATGGGCACGTTACCCAAGATGCAGACAGACAGATGGACATACATCCACCATGATATGTAGAAGGAATAAAGGGCTACCTCTTTAAGAGAGCCTCTTGTCTCTTTTACAATTGCAAAAGATACAATTATGTGAGTTCCTTTTTCCTTCTTTTGGTCCAGGCCACTGTGATATAGAACCTAGAGTCCTAAACTTCTGAGAGGCCTCTATGTTCAAATCCACCTCAGACACCTACTGACTGTGTGACCATGGACAAGTCACAGAAGTCCACTTGGCCTCGATTTCCTCATCTGTAAAATGAAGAGCTTAGATTCCATGGCTTCTAAGTTTCCTTCCCAACTCCAAGTCCATGATTCTTGGCACACAAGCTCCCTCAACCAACACAGATCAGGAACTCATCTGTAACTTGTGTTTTAGAGATTTGCCCAGGCACAAAGAGGAGAGATGACTTGCTATCAGCATCAGAGATCTTTCTTTCTGACTCAAAGGTGGTTGGTCCTCGACCCACTAAATCCTGCTGCCTCACTGGCTTCTCCATATGGCTGCATTTTTCCTGTTTCAGATGAGACTGAGGACATGCTCATTTTGACAGTGGAGAAAGCAGAAACTCCACATAAAAGGGTGCTTGCAGTGAGCGCCTGACGGCATGTCAGAATGAGAGTCAATGCACTGGCTTTGCATTCTACCAAATAAGCAAGACCAACCTTTTTGGACAGAGAGCTGACCTTGGCGGGAGGAAAACCTGTGGGTTCAAATCCTGCCTCTGGCATCTGGTGGCTATGTGACCCTGGGCAAGTTGCTTAACTTCTCAGCGATCTAGGTAATTCTCTACAACTGTAAATTGCAGGAAAGGCGGCAATCAGTATCAGTGGAGGAAGTTTCCTCACTCGGAATCCTCCATTTATGCCAATGAAATCACAGGAAAGTCTATACTAACAGCAATCCTGATGATAATGATGATGATGATGATGAAGATAACAGAGACCGAACAGGATTCATCAAAGCCATATGGGAAAAGATCCAGGCACTTGGCATCACGCCTGCTATGAAAGCTGCCTCAAAGATAGTTTCAGAGAGCAGGGCTCCTTCATTTGGAGTCCGTCTAGGGAGTGATTTCAGGGGGCCTCTGAACTGGAAGGAAGGAGGAGGAAATGACACTTTTTGTTTGTTTGTTTTTTTATATTTTTAAACCCTTAACTTTCTGTGTATTAGTTCCTTGCTGGAAGAGTGGTAAGGGTAGGCAATGGGGGTCAAGTGACTTGCCCAAGATCACACAGCTGGGAAGTGTCTGAGGTCAGATTTGAACCTAGGACCTCCAGTCTCTAGGCATGGCTCTCAATCCACTGAGCTACCCAGCTGCCCAGGAAATGACACTTTTATTTTCACTAATCTAATCTCTACCTGACATTCCTCCAATTATGAAGGGAGAGAACAAAGCATTATTCTGAAAAGGGGCCCATAGCCTTCATCAAACTGCCAAAGTCTGATATATATACACATATATAATATATATATTAAATAATATAATATATATGTATATATACATACATGTACACAAACACACACACACACACACACACACACACATACACACACCCTTAAAACTTCTGCTCTAGGAGAAGCTCAGTGGACAGAGAACCAGGCTTGGAAACAGGAGGTCCTGGGTTCAAATCTAGCCTCAGACACTTTCCATCTGTGTAAGCCTAGGCAAGTCACTTAATCCTTATAGCCTAGTCCTTTCTGCTCTTCTGCCTTGGAAAGTATGCTTAGTATCTATTCTAAGACAGAAGATAAGGGTTCAAAAAAATCTCCTCTGCTCTAGAAAGTCAGCTTATACCCCAAATACTTTAATCCAACTTGAAAAAGCATCATTTTATCCCCTCGTGCAAAAGTTTCCAGAATATTAAACCGAAAGGAATAATATCAGGATAGGGATTTATCCTAGAACTGTTCCTAGCTGGACTCAAAATACAATGAAAATAATCATAATCATAATACTCTAGGAAATGATGAATCCATTATCTCACTGATTTAGATAATCTTCCTAATACTATGTATTAAGGCCTTCCCATGCTGACTCCTTTTTTCTCTCCATGACATAAAATTCTTTAAGTGTTAGTGCTCCACTCAGTTTAGCCTTTCCCTTCACTGGTACAGAATATTTGCCTTTTATAACTCAGTAGACAGTCTTTGAGCATTTCTGTAGCTGAAACCTTTGGGCAACCTGGTACCAAGCTTCTGGGTCTTGGCTGAGTCGGTCCCAGAACAGAGAGTACAGAAATTCCAGGTCACTTTCAAGTGTGCATATCTGTTTCCTCTGATGAGCCCTCTGAAGAGGGTAGCTCAGTGCCCAAAGTTGCCATATGCCAGCCTTGCCAGATCAGGGGCCCAGCTAGAGCCAGACTAACTTCTGCAGAGAACAGCAAACAGAGAGCAAACAGAGAAATGTCCTCTCCTCTTTGCTCAGTGTCATCCTGGACCAGGGGTTTAGTGTCCCTTTTAAAGCCCCTGATTCCTCGGGACTAGGGTCAGTTGCGAAATGTTAGCTGTGAAAAGTCTGAGCGGGTGGCTGTTCTTGGGAGGAGGGATGACAAATGACTCTCAGATGGCTCTGAACTCTGGCTCCAGAAAGTACCGATGACTTCAGATGTTCCTCAAGCCCAGGGATTTTCTGTTTGTGTTGGTGACAGGGAAAGGTGGAGGGAGATTCTGAGATTTAGGAAATCCTGCTAAGCTCAGAGTGGAGATTGACCTTACCCTTAATATCTTAGGATCATCTAATCCAAACTCCTCATTTTACAGAGGGGGAAACAAAGACCCCAAAGGGAAAGGTCTTGGCCACAGCCATTTGCTAGTAAGTGATGAAAGGAAGATTTGATACCAGTTCCTCTAAATCAGTGATTCCCAAAGTGGGCATCACTGCCCCCTGATGGGTGCTGCAGCGATCCAGAGGGGCAGTGATGGCCACAGTGCATTTATCTTTCCTATTCATTGCTATTAAAATTAAAAAAAATTAATTTCCAGGGGGCTAAGTAATATTTTTTCTGGAAAGGGGGCGGGAGGCCAAAAAAGTTTGGGAACCACTGCTCTCAATGAAGTCAATGCTTCTTTCACAACTCCATGAGCCATCTTTGAACCAGGCTGACTTACAAGCAAGCAGTAGCTTCCAAACTTTCTGTAACAATGCCTCACTTTCCCCACCATGTCCTATTCAGTGTGCTTTACTTTTTAATCAAAGTTTATTTTTTTAATTAAATTGATTTTTTTTTCTCTCCTACTCTCCCTCTCCCACCGTAGAAAAGAAGGAGAAACTTATTTAGGAATTAAGCTTACATTATCCCAACACTTTTATTCAATTACAAAACACATTTTCATAATAAGCTCACATAGTCAAGCAAAGAAAATTCCCAATAATACGTCACTTTGGTTTAAAAGAAAATGATGGCCCCTCCTCTACTTTTTATAAAACAATCCATAAAAATAATTTCTTTAGCTTACTTTGGATTAATGTAAAATTGAGAATGTGTTTAAAATGTTATAGTCAGCTCAGGGGAAGTAACATGTTAAATTACACAAATAAGCCTTGTCCATTTGTCCTAGATTTAGAGCTGGGGGCAGAGGGTGGAGGATGTTTAATGATCATTTAGTCCAACTCTCTCATATTACTCAGGAGGAATGGAGACCCTCAGGAGGTAAAGTGACTTCCTTGCCTAAGGTCACACAGCTAGTCAGGAGCACATGTCAAGGCTGAATATATGTCCAATGGCCTCATCTTTCCATTTACTGTCACCTCCAAGAAGTGAAAGGGGAAATAAAAGGCAAATGGGCAATCTCCCAAATCTTTAACACTCTTCACAGGATGAGACCCAGGTACGTGGAGCCTAGCTCAGAGGAAAGGCCTTGGAATTCTCACGTCGCCCTTCGAGCAGTCCTGGGCATAGCAGGACCTTCCTTGTTTTGTGAACTATCTTCATTCCTGGGGAAGTCTTGGGAAACCTTGTACTAGGGCAGTGATGGTGAACCTTTTAGAGACTGAGTGCTCAAATCGTGACATTCACACGGCATGTGAGCTGCCCCCTTACCCTAGACAGGGGAGAAGAAGCACTTCCATTGGGCTGCTGGACAGAGGGGAGAATGATGTGAGAAATGTCTTCAGGCATGCATGGAGAGAGGGAGGGGAAAAACCCCTTCTGGCACCCTCCAGCATGCATGCCACAGGTTTGCCATCATGGGACTAGGACACTAGGTAGCCGGCCATATAGAGTCCTGCGGAGCAGTGTCATTCCTATGTCTGACCTCCAGTTATTCTATGTGGCACCTTTATCCGCAGGAGGTGGCCAGAACTCCCCTTCCCTTCCCGTACTGCAGATCGTCACTGTTGTAAGTGCATGGGAGGGGGGTGGATCTGGTCAGTAATAGACAGTGCCAACCCCTTCGTCTGGCGTTGGGACTTGACCCTATCCCCTATAGCAGAACTTCTCCAAGAAGGGAGGAGCAAAGTACTTGGGCCAAGGAAGGAGTAAGTGGGCTGGCTTCTGCTTGGTGCCTCTCCCAACTGAGAGGAATTCACTGGTTGGTCTGGCTGTTGTTGACTTTGGTTTGAACTTTGTATTTTTAAAGTGGCTGCATTTATGTGAGACACAAACTTGAAAATAGCCTGTTAGCCGAACTATTGTTTCACATTCCTCTTGAGAAGGTCTCAAATGTCAGCCCTCCCTATGCCCCATAATTCACAAAATTCTGTGCCACTATCACATGGAGAGGCAGCCTGGCAGAGGGGGAGAGAGCTGGCCGTGGAACCAGGCTAGCCTTAGGTTCAACTCTCACCTCTGATCCATGCTAGTGTGTGGCCCTGTGTAGGTCACTTAACTCTTTGTGTTCTTGGTCACTTGCTGAGACAATACCCATAAAGTCATGGTGTCACCTGGTGTTGGCAAGAGGAAATCTCCTCATCCCTGTCCCTAAAATCAGGCAGTAAACAAATAGTGCCAGAGAGTGTGCTAAGTGCTGGAAGTTCAAAGAAGGGAAAGGAGTTCCCATCCTAAAAGAGAAGAAAGCATGGAATTCATGATGGATATCACAGAGTAGATGGAAGGTTATCCTGGAGGGGAAGGTACTAGCAGAGGGGAGAGGAAAGGGAGGAACCAGGATGGTCTCCTACAGGAGGTCATGAAGGAAGCTCAGAATGGTTTGCCTTTCTCCTACCCAGTAATCCTGACCATCACACTCATGTTCCACCCTCTCCATACAGATAAGAGCCAATCAGGAAGACACAGAACAGGTTCTTACTTCTAAAGCTCTTCAAAATTTATAAAACCCTTTCCTGACACAAGAATTATTAGCTTCACTTTAGGCATGGGGAAACTAGGACTGAGAGTGGTTAAATGACTTGTCCAGGGCCACATAATTATTTAAGGTAGGATTTGAACTCAAGTCTTCTAGTCCAGCATGCTATTCAGTCTGTCAAATGATAGGGAGTTTGAGGTAGGTGAAAAAATAATGAAACTCTAACTAGGAAGACCTGATTCAGATCCTACCTCAAATACTTGCTAGCTGTGTAACCCTGAGCAACTCACTTCTTTCTAAACCTCAGGTTCCTCTTCTGTAAAATGAGAGGACCTGACTCCAGGGTGCCTTCTAGCTCTCAGTCTCTGATGCTGACCCTATGGTGAGCCAATGGTGTCACACAGCAGCCTCAACAGGCAGTACCGAGAGGTCACAGCTCACATGAACCTCAGTATATGTCTCACCACATGGCCAATATTCTATCCAGCTCTGACACACATCTTAGGAAGAATGATGATAAGCAGGATGGTGACTAGGAGGCTGAAGAGCCTCGAGATCATGTCCCAAGAAGCTCAGCTGGAGGAGTTGAGGACTTTCAGCCAAGATTAGAGAAGGTGTCGAGAGAATATGAATTGTCTTCAAGAATCCAAAGGAAGATCTGGCACAAGGAAGAGGGATAAAACTTTCTTGCCTGGCCTTAGAGGGTAGAACAGTGGTGGAGAGAGGTACAAAGGTGGATTTGGGCTAGATGCAAGGATGAAATGCTCTCCTAAAGAGGAGTGGAGGAGTGAGCTCCCCCTCACTGAAGGCCTTCCAGTAAAGGCTCGATGACCAAAGTGGGAGATTTAGATAATGGTCAGGCAAGATGGTCTCTGATGTCAGTCTGACCCAAGACAGATGGGGCCAGAGTTAAGTAATACAGCAAAGCTTTATTTAGAGGGAAAGAGGGGACAAATGGGGATGGGAGACTGATGGCAGTAGAGTTGGGGGGCAGAGGGAGAGCAAGGGAGTGCAAGGGGGTAGGTGGGAAAAGAGATCAGCAATAGCAACTATGGCTGCCGAGTCTCCACGAGATGGGAGAAGGGGGCAATCTCTTATAGTGTGTTTGTCTGGGATGAGGTAACCTGGATTGCCTCTGTTGGTCAAAGTGGGATACTTGGGTCCAGTTCATTGGATGATCCTGAGGGAGTTGGCTTTGGATTCCCAGGCTTGTGCCCAGGGATGCAGAACAGGCTGAGGGACAAGATTGTGGTGTTCTGCCAGGTGTTGCTATTGTGGCAGTTTCTGCACCAGGCTTGGGCAGGTGCTGGGGGAAGGTGGGCTTTTGTCCCATGATCTATCATTGGAGAATCCTTGAAAGGTTGACATTCTGAGATGCAGACTGATCACCTATCAGGTAATGCTCTCTTTTTTTCACATGCCGGCATTTGGTGCTGAACTGTTTGGGAATTCTGTGCTATTAGATGCCAATTATGTCATGTCTAGGCATGGCTGTTGTTATTCATGTGGAGCTAGAAGGAATCTAGAGGTCGCTGAGCCTAACCTCCTGGGGTGTGATGGAAAATGTTTAACAACCAGCCCCGGAAGGCATATTTGGGGTATTGACCGGCATTGTTAACATTTTCTCCATCACTTTCTTAATTCTTTTTGATAATCTTGTGATCTTTGTTAATTTTGTTTCTTAATCCTTTCAGGTTGTCCATTATCCCATTTGGGGATTTTCTTAGCAAAGACATTGGAATGGCTTGCTTTTTCCTTCTCCAGTTCATTTTACAGATGGGGAAACTGAGTCAAATAGGGTTATGTGACTTGCCCAGGATCACATGGCTAGTAAGTGTCCAAGGCCAAATTTGATCTCAGAAAGATGAGTCTTCCTGACTCCAGGCCCAGAACTCTATCCACTGAGCAATCCAGTTCCTATTTCTTAAGTCTAGGAATTAATAAAACAAATAAAGTTTGTAGCATCTTGCCAATTCCAAAGATGAAAGTGTTCATGCTGAAAATTTTAAATGGACTCTTATGAGGTTCTAGAATACTGCTAACCTCTTACAGTCTTATAAAGAGGGAGGGTAGTATAATGGAAAAGAGCACTAAATTTGGAGTTCGCTCCTTTGGGTTCAAATCTTCTGATCCTTATTACCTGTATGACTTTAATAGTCAATCACTTTATTTTTCCATGCCTCATTTTCCTTCTCTGTAAAATGGATGGATGACCTCTAAAATCCCTTCCAATTCTAACCCTAGGAGGAAACTGGACCCCAGAAGGTGGAAGGGACTTGAACAAGGAGGCAAAATATGTACAGGTTTTTTCAAATCTCTTTTTTAAAAAATCCTTACTTTCCATCTTGGAATCAATACTGTGTATTGGTTCTAGAACAGAAGAGCTGTAAGGGATAGGCCATGAGGGTTAAGTGACTTGCCCAGGGTCACATAGCTAGGAAGTGTCTGAGGCCAGATTTGAACCCAGGACCTCCCATCTCTGGGCCTGGATCTCAATCCACTGAGCTACCTAGCTGTCCCCTTTTAGATCTCTTTATCTGAATTTGTTTTCAAAACTCTTACCTTCCATCTTATAATGAATACTATATATTGATTCTAAGGCAGAAGAGAGGCAAGGACTAGACAGTTAAGGTCACATGACTTGCCCAGGGTCACATAGCTAGAAAGTGTCTGAGGCCAAATTTGAACCCGGAATCTCCTGTCTCTAGACCTGGATGGCTATCCTCTGAGACACCTAACTGCCCCTTATTTTTTTAACCTTTAAAAGTTTCCTCACCCTTTAGATCATCGAGGCATAAGGGAGGTTTCCCTCCACACGGTACTGTCTATCTGAGGCTAAGCCTTGTCTTCATGGCATCTTCAATCCGGAAGCCCTTGGCCAGCTTTTCTCCTTTATAAGGCTGTAGCTGGTTTGGCAGGCCAGCTTACCCACACTTAATTGGGTTTATCATCTCACCAGCTTCCAAGGGGTTTTTCCTTCCCAGGGGCCTGTCATGGCCGAAGGAAGGAGGCCTCTTTGGTCCAAGCCTCTGCAGGCTGCCTGGTGCAGCAGAAGGCCCAGCAGATGGCAGCAAGTCCTCTTTACACAATGCCATCCTCTCGAGTGCTTGAGGCGGCTTGTTTGGGTTTCAAAGGCTTTGTTTTTAAGAACTGCTGGGTTAAAGAGAGCTCTGAGAGGGCCAGCTTAATTAGAGCAAGAATACACTTAAAAGTACATGGGAAATATTCTAGAAGGAAAGTAGTTAGCTCTCTTCTGAGATATTCCCAGGGGAAAGCTTCATTGACTAATGGCTTCTGCCTTTAGATTCAGTAAGTTCTTTCCAAGTAAATTAAGTGACTCATGTTGCCAGGGCCCTTTAAAGTTTCTTCCTCACACTTACTCTGGAATGGAGAAACTGAGGCTCGGTGGGCAAAAGCCCAATTCATACGTTCAGAGATGGGATGGATATTAGCACAGGTCTCCTGACTTCTAGGTCTCCTGGCTGATACAGTGGATAGAGAACTGGTCTCCAAGTCAGGAACACTGGATTCAAGTTGCACCTTGGAAACATACTAGCTGTATGACCTTGGGCAGATCATTAGAGTATCTTTCTAAAACTCTCAGGCGCAGGAGGGTACCAACCTGCCTCAGTTGAGAGAATTTCCTTCTCTGTGAGTCCCCTATACCAAGAAATCCTACAGGGCTTGACCCTATCCTCCCAAGTCCAAGATATTAGAACATTTTCCTTGGAATCTAACTTGAACCTTTTTTGCTATAATCAAAATCCAACTAGGTTCAGTATGGAAACTCTCTGATCCCTTTAATTAGATCAGGAAAACTCAAATGAATCCAACCCATTAAAGGTTTTAAAAGAGAGGCAGTATAGGCTAGTGGGGTCAGTCTTGGAGGTAGAAAAACTGGTTTTCACATCCTGCCTCTGGCACATACCTGCTGGGAAACCAAGGGCAAGATGTTCAATCTCTTGGTGCCCCCAGCTGGTGTGGGAGAAACACACCCAAGTTGCAACAGGGTCTCAACCCAAGAATGGGAGATCAAACTCTGTTCAATCCAGAAGTAAGAAAAGAATCTTATTTGAAGAAGAGGTGGTTTATGGTGGTATAGTAGCAGGTGGAATAGTCTAATCAGGCAGCCCTTGGTCTGATGGATAAGCCCAGGGGCTAGTAGAGGAGCCTCTGTGGCACTGATAGTATGGAGCAGCAGCTCAGCTTTAGGGTGACAGCCTCCTCCAAGGAGTGGGGCTCCAATACCCTATAGATCACGGTTGGCGTATTTATTGGGGTCTGGTTACTTAGCATCTTCCTTTCCAGACTCAGGTGAAGTTGTATTTTATGGTTTGTTGTCCCAGGGAATAAGGAGCATACACAAGATTGGGGGATTCTTCTGGAATGCCAGAGTCTCAAGTGTGCAGGTTCCATGTCCCTCCATTGTCCACCTTGTCATCCAGAGTGGAAATGTGGCAATCAGAAGTTAGGTGACTCACTCAAGGTCACATAGCTAGGAAGGGTATAAAACTGGATTTTAACTCAGGTCTTTCTGACTCTGGGCCCAACTCTGTCCACTGAGCCGCCAAGCTGCTTCCTACTGGAAATGCAAAGGAAAGCAAAAACATGTGTGTGTGTGTGTGTGTGTGTGTGTGTGTGTGTGTGTGTGTGTACCTGTACAGCCATGCCACACATTGCAGCTGGGAAGGTTGTACCTCTGATGGATTTAGTGTGCTGAGGATGTAGCAAGGCTATACCAATGATTATGGGTGAGGACCAGTGAAAGGTTTGTAGAAGAAGAGACTGGCCTCCCCGTATGCTTAGTCTGTCAATGCCCTGACTTTAGAAAGAAATGCTGATTATCAAAGGAGTGGAAGAAATGACACTGATTTCCTCATGCTTTTCCCAGTCTGTCTGGAATCTGTTTATAGATCAGACACATATCTCTGAGAGATGATTAGCTGACCAGTCGCATGGAAAGGGACTCCATTCGTGGGTAGAGAGCCAGGCCTGGATTTGGAATGACCTGGGTTCAAATATCGCCTCAGACACTTCATTGATGATTGATGATAACAATACCTTCTAGGGGCAGCTAAGTTGTTCAGTGGATTGAGAGCCAGGCCTAGGGATGGGAGGTCCTGCGTTCAAATCTGGCCTCAGACACTTCCCAGATGTGTGACCCTGGGCAAGTCACTTAACCCTCACTGCTTAGCCCTTACTATTCTTCTGCCTTGGAACCAATACACAGTATTGATTCTAAGATGGAAGGTGAGGGTTTTGTTGTGTTTTTTTTAAAGACAGAATGAGAAAGAGATGGAAAGAGATAATCATTTGCGGTTGGAGGGCCATGTGTTCCTTACTGTGCTGGCAGGTGGTAAGTGCTCATTCTATAAAAAGGAGGGCATTTCCAATAAGTTTCAACACTGATTTTACTTGCGCCCTAGAACTATTTCCTCAGAAGTTGAATTTTCTATTCTAAGTCCCCCTAAGGGGCCTCTTGTTTGCCCAATTTCTTTCTGAGAGAATGTGAAAGGGGTCAGTTTGATCCAGGATACGATTGCTTGAAAAGAGATTGCAACAAGAAATCGGGCAATCAGAGCATCTGAGAATTAGAAAGAGTCTTAACTGCCACCCAGGAAAGGATCAGTCTTGTCAACACCCTCCCTGCCAAGTGATTACTGAACTTCTAAAGGGGCAGCCTAGTGCAGAAGACAGTGTTTCACTGGGAATTAGTAGGCTTGGGTTTGAATCTGGGCTCTGCCACTTAAAATGGACCCATGGCTTTGGGAATGGTCCTCACTTCTCTGTGCCTCAGGTTCTTCAATTATTAAGTGAGAGGGGCTGCCATTTAAAGAGGAACTCATTGATGCCATCCGTGCCTTTGGGGAGGAAACTCTAATGGCTAGGAAATTCTTTCACATATGCTGCTTCTCTGTTCCTTTATTTTCCTACCAAGAAGAAGAATACTCTAGGTGGGAAGTATAGCACTTACACACAAAAAATAGCTAAGTGGGAATTAAGTGCCAGTGAGAGAATGCCAATAGTCCTCACTGAGCTCAGGTCACCAGGCTTGGATGGGTTCCTTCCAAGGGTGCTGAAGTCACTTACAAATGAGCTCACTGAGTTACTGCTATCAGAGATCTGAGGAAAATCCTGGAGACTAAGCAGATTCAATGTCATTTTAATTTTGGAGATTAGGTCACTTTGTACCAGTCGCAAAATTATTAGAGTTACCAGTCTATAGTTGGTTCCCTTCTGAAGTCTTGTGCTTAGTTTGAGGTGTCCAGAAGAGGGTAACCAGGATGATTACGCAATCGGAACATATCTGGGATGTTTTGTTCCATTCTGAGCACTGCATTTAAGGAGGGTAAATTATAAATTCAAGATTGATCAGGGCAGGGTAAATAGCATGAGGAATAGTCTCAAGTCCAAGCCACATGAAGACTGGTTGAAGTAATGACAGAAATGTCCATTACAATTCTTGCCTGGAGAAGATAAGACTCTGAAGTTCTTCAAGTATTGTTTTCAAGGACCGTCATTTGGAAGATATATTAGCTTTGTTTTCCTTGGTCCCAGAATGCAGACCTAAGGGCCAAGAGAGATAGAAGTAGATGGGGAGATGTAGGAGAAAAAAATCCTAAGAATTAGAGTTATTCCAAAGTGGGATGGACTGGCTCGGGAGGAATTGGGTTCCTCCTCATTAGAGATCTTCATATACTAGATGCTCGGCCAGGTATGTTGTAGGAAACTTTGCATGCTGTAGGGTATGTTATAGGGAATTCTTCTTTGGACATGGACTGGATTAGGTGACTATTTAGGTCCCTCTCAACTCTGAAATGTAATTCTTTGATTCTGTGAGTCTGGCATATTTAGCCTGAAGAAGAGAGGGCTCAGAAGGACAGTCCATGAAGGATTGTGATATGGAAGAAGGATTAGTCATGTTTGATGTCAGAGATCCAGACTGGGGTGCATGTGATAGAAAATAAAAATTGGCTCAATGTAAAGATAAACATTCTTTATAAATTAGAGCTATCCCAAAGTAGAATAGGACTTCTCATTAATGTTGCAGAGGGAATTCTGGCCTCAGTATCAGGGACCTCTGGGAATTCTGAGATTCCACAATTCCATCATTCCATGAACCCTGACTTTCAAAACACTTAGCCACTGATCCAGTACTGCCCTCTTGGGACAAGTAGAGCAAGTATAACCCGTCTTCCAAATGATAGCCCTTCAAATAACAGAAGACGGGGAATTACTTCCCTCTCAGCCTCTAGTGTTCTTTTCTCCATGATTCCCCCTCCCCTATATTTTTCCTTCTTCTCTGGATTATCTCTGTCTTTCAACATCTTTTAAAATGGATGGCAAGGACTAAACGCAACACTCTACTTACATTCTGATCAAATACCTACCTCTGAATTTAATGACCAGACTAATGAAATAACTGAAATGGATAGAAAGACATACTATATGTTTTCTTGAGTTCTGATGATTTAATTTCTAAAGACAAAAATTCTTCAGTACATTTTCTCCCTACCTTTTCCAAAGTCCCACCCAAAATGGTCGAAAATTGAAGGGGAAACTATGTATGAAATGGAAAATTTGGGGAGCATCCATCAAAATGCTTTGTTTAGTGGAGAAGGAAATAAAAGCATGGACTCCTCTAGAACTTTGCAGAAAGACCAAAATATAGGAAATTGACATAGAGGAACCAGTCCAGCAGGGCAGAATTTATGAAATTAGAGACTAAAGCCCTATGTTTGAAATCGAAATCTGGCTCATACCATCTATGTGACCTTGGACAGCTCCAATCACCTTTTTGAGACTCGGTTTTCTCCTTCATGAAACGAGCAGGTAGAATGAGATGATTTCTCGTGCTCCTTTCAGTTTGAGATTCTCTGAGCCCTTGAAACATGATAGTTGTTTCCTCTGACCAGTTCTCCATGGTTGAGCATGTCTCAAGGTCAGGAAATGACCCCAAGGAGCTTAGCCCTCTAGGAGAAGTTAATAGCATGACAATAAACTCCAGCCATGGGGAAACCTTCACATTATTTCCTGGCACTGGACAAGTACTATGGACAGGGTTATTTGGGAGCCAAGGCTGAGCTCATCACACTTTAGTAATGATCTGCTTTAAATATAGAGAGACTCAATGTTCTGCATATGGCATTCAGACACCGCAAGTCATTTGCCAGCTGTGGCTGCCCCTCAAGCTCTGGGCCTTTTCCCATCAGCTCAGGGACAGCCCATTAATAGACAGGCTCTTCCCTTCTTATTTATGGAGAGAAATGTGCAGTGTGCAGATTTCTCTACTACATAAGTACATATGAGCACCCAGAGCTTAAGGCAACACTTCAAAAGACAGAATAAGTAAATGGATGATAACAGCAGTCCTTTGCTCTGGCTTGAAGCACTTGGAAAATGTCATCTTTTAATTGGAAAAAACAACTTTTAGACACAGTGTTGATATTTTTTTATTTGAAGGTGACATAAGAATTCAATTCAAATGTGTTGTCTCTCTATTAGAGTGCAAATTCCTTGAGGTCAGGGACTATCATTTCCTTGTGTTCGCATTTCCAATACATAGCACCTTTCCTGGCACATAGTCATATATTTAATATATAAAAATGTATTTAATAATAATATTTAATATAATATTAATATATTAATTTGTTAATTAATGTATTAATATTTAATAATAATAATTAATATATAAAATATAGTTAATATATTTCTTTTCACCAATTCAATCTACCAAGGATTTATCGAGCACCTTCTATATTCAAGCACAAAAATAGCAAAAATAATTGTAGTAGTGAACATTTAACTTTAAAGTTTCCAAAGTGCTTATATACAAAAATAATGATAATAATAACAATAAACAAAATATATGAAATGCTTTAAGATTTCTAAAAAACTTACATATGTTATCTCATTTGGTCTTCTTGGCAACACTGTAAGGGAGGTCCTATTGTTATATGCAATTTATAGATAAGGAAACTGGGGCTGAGAGGAGTTACTGATTTCCCCAAGGACTCGCAGCTTTTAAATGTCTGAGCCAGGAGGCAAACTCAAGACTTCCTGACTGCAAGCCCATTGATCTCTCCATTGTAATACCTGCCTGCCTCAGAAACAGAAGCGGCCCCTTCCCTCAAGAAGCTTTTATTGGAGAGACATGGCATGAATGGGAAGAGGAACCGCTTGACAAAAGCTGAAGGAAAAGAGAGAGAGAGCACCAGTCATGGGAATCTGCTGGACTGGGAGGGAGAATCAGGGAAGCTTTCTGCAAGAAGTGGCCCCTGGGATGACCCATGAAGGATTCCAAGAGGGGAGATGGAATTTATCAAATGTTGGGAGGAGAGAGTAGGTCAGTGGCTGGAACCGAGAGTACATGAAAGGGAGTGATGTGAGGAGGGGGGAGTTCGGAGTTGGGGTAAAGGATTTTAAATACTAGCCTGTGGGATTTGTATTTCATCCCTGAGGAAATAGAGAGGTGCTGAGGATTTTTGATCAGTGAGGACATGGTCAAGTTTATCTAGCTGTGGCCTAGAGTGACATATCTATCCAGCCCAAGTCTTTATCTTGAGTTTCAGTTCCACAATCCCAATTGATAGCTGGACACTCGATCCAGAGTTTTCATCTTCAGTATGCCCCAACCACTATCTTTTCTAAACACTCTTCTCTTCTCTCTTTTTTAACCCTTACCTTCCATTTTAGAATCAGTACTGGATATTGGTTCCAAGGCAGAAGAGTGGTAAGGGTTAGGCAATGGGGGTTAAGTGACTTGCCCAGGGTCACACAGCTGGGAAGTGTCTGAGGCCAGATTTGAACCCAGGACCTCACACCTCTAGGCCTGGCTCTCAATCCCCTGAGCCATACAGCTGCCCCCCACTCTTCTCTTTTAAGCTCTCCTGTTTGGCTACAAGAACTTAACCATTCCAGTTATCCAGATTCAATTTCTGTAAGACATTTCAAACTCTCCTCTGTCTCTCACCTTTTCCCCTATCCTCATATTCAGTCAATTGCCAAGACTCCCTTCCTCCCTTTTCTTTCCTCTCCCAAGACCACTTCTCCAGCTCTAGTTCTTTTTGCCTTTACCCTACCTAGACTATTGTAATAGCCTCCAAACTCTTCTCCCCACTTTCAGACTCTCCTCTTTCCAATTCATCCCTCAGATGGCTTCCCCATTAATCTTCCTTGGTCATCCAGGCCACAGCTAGATGAACTTAACCATGTCCCCACTCTGATCAAAAACCTTCGGGGGCTCCCTATTGCTTCAGATCAGGGAACTAAAGCCTACAAACCTAAAGTCTCATAGGCAATGAGTGGTAGGAGTAGGATTCAGACTCAGACCCTTCGACTTCAAACCCTGAGCTCTGCCATTTCCACCTCATGGCTTCCTCATTTTGTGATATCTATTTGCTGCTTTGTTCAGAGGCCACTGACTGCAGGGATCAGAGTCAGGAAGCTGGGATCAAATCCAATTTCCAGAAGTGATTTCTTGGGTTACTACCGATATCTCTAATTTTTCCTCATTTCTAAGATGAGGGTGACAGTACCTATCTCCCAGAGTTGTCAGAGAATCAAATGTAAAGTATGTTATTGATTTAAAAGTATTTTCCAAATTTGTCAGTTATTATTATTGCCCTATATCAGAGATACCACTGATGAGTTGTTTGTTTGAGGCAGGAGTCAAGGGGCACAATCGTATTCTTTCATTCGTGAGAGGGACTCCTAGTGTGAAAGCTTCCCTGATTTGTTCTGTAACTTTTTGTCTTAGAAAGTCACTTAAGATGCTGAGATATGATGTAATTTTCCCAAGATCTCGCAGTCGGTATATGTCAGAGGTCAGACTTGGACTCAGGTCTTCCTCTCTCCTGGTTTGAGCCTTTGTCTACTACTCCATAGTGTGACACATTGCTCCCTGTGTCAGATTTTCCCAAGTTGTGGTTTAGGTCAATCTCTATCAGGTGTACTGCCCTTTTCCAGAGGCCAGGGGTAGGGACCATTGGACAGTTGGCAGCCTAACACGGGGTCGGGGAATTAGAGGTGTAGAGCTGAAGAGATCTTGGCAACTCTCTAGTTCAACCTCCTCATTTTACAAATATGGAAATTGGTGTCTTGAAGTTACTTGCCCAAAGAGAGAAAGCAATGGGAACAATTCCAAATCAATCATGATGCAGAAATACCTTTATCATCCTTACAAGACTTTTATTCATCCCACTCAACGAGAAATAAGGCCACTAACATTTGTGGGCATTCCACAGCAAGAGTTAGAAGGAAGGAAGGAAGGAAGGAAGGAAGGAAGGAAGGAAGGAAGGAAGGAAGGAAGGAAGGAAGGAAGGAAGGAAAGAAGGAAGGAAGGGAGGAATGGAGGGAGGGAGGGAGGGAGGAAGGGAGGAAGGAAGGAAGGAAGGAAGGAATGGAGGGAGGGAGGGAGGGAGGAAGGAAGGGAGGGAGGGAGGAAGGAAGGAAAAAGGGAGAGAGGGAGCATTTATTACCTACACTGTGAAAGGAACTGTAAAGTTCTTAACAAATATAATCTCATTTGTTCTTCCCAACATCCGTTAAAGGTAGGTGCTATTATTATCTCCATTTTACAGACTGGGAAATCAAGGTAGAGAGCAAGAATGGCTAACTGTACTTTGCACCATGGTGCCCATAGCTGCTTGTCTGTGCATAATCACTTCAGTATAGTCAAATGAATGAAATCAGTACATTTGTTATTAAATGTATGGTGTCCAAGTTAAATAGATTCTTTTGAAGCTTAGAGAAAGTTGGTGGTAATTTTAGAGCATATATGGAATCTTGGAGGATGTTGAATTCAACTCTTTCCTTTTACACAGGATTAAGACCCAAATCCTTTGACTCCTGACCTGCTGCTCCTTTGAAGGAGCCCAAGAGAGTGATTTGTGTATTCCTAAGGCTGTAAGAGTGTGCAGTGATGTTGTGACAGTGGTTGTGGATTTAGGTTTGGATTTGTTGGGAACCAATCTGTGTTCTTCATGAATCTGTGCTTAGTGACTGAAATACCCTCATTGGTCTTTAAGGTGCAGATCCAGCTTTCACCAAGTTGTCTGACTCCAGTGTGATCTTTCAAAACAATAATTTTTTTTTTAAACACTTGTACTTCGGTGTATTGTCTCATAGGTGGAAGATTGGTAAGGGTGGGCAATGGGGGTCAAGTGACTTGCCCAGGGTCACACAGCTGGGAAGTGGCTGAGGCCGGGTTTGAACCTAGGACCTCCCGTCTCTAGGCCTGACTCTCACTCCACTGAGCTACCCAGCTGCCCCCTAAGGGCATTTTTTTCATGTGACCATCAGTATTCTTTCTAAGAGAAACACCATACTGCTTTTCAAGGGAGAGAATGGCATAGAAATGCGGACAGGACTACTTTCAGAACCAAGTTTTGAGACTGCCCTACCTAAGCAATGCTATCCCTGACGAGACAGTGAACAAAGGTGATGTGCCAGTGTAAGATTGAAATGAGAGGGAGGAAAGGAGGAGGAGGAGAAGGAGGAGGAAAGGAGAAGGAGAAGGAGGAAGATGCTTTAAGTTAAAGCACCAGGGCTGGGGTGCTAAGAAGAATGGGCTCCCATATATGTTGGGGGTGAAAGTAGATTATCAGCCCCTCATCCAAGGGGAATCTTCCCACTGATTATCTTTGACACTAATATGGTTTGTTGACAATTTTCTTATTTTTAGGATGATGGACAGTCATCACTTTTTAGAAGACCAGTTACACCCACTCTATCTCCCACTTCTCCTCTGATGTTCCAACCTTCCCCCAGTTACCCCAGCAAACCAGCTGGTGAGCCTGCAAAACCCAACAAGAGACTCACACCTTGGGAAGCAGCCTCTAGGTCTCCCCTTGGCCTTGTGGATGATGCCTTTGGCCCCAGAAACATCCAAGATTCCATTGTGGCCCATGTAGTCTCTGCTGCCCAGAGGAAAAGCTTGCCAGAGCCACTTGAGGACTGGAAACTGGGAGTTTCCTATGCACCTCAGTTTCAGAAGACGAACCTGGGTTCACTCAACAGGAGGGAAAATGGCATCGCTAGCCTGCCAAAGAGCACCAGAGAAACCATTTATGCCAACAGCCAGTATGATGTCCCATTGCCATATTCTGCCTATTACAGGAAGCCCTCTAGGACTGGGTTTGAGAGAATGACCATGGAGACCAAGTCTGAGTACGGCTTCTCCTTCAGGGATGGCAACTATAATCCCCACCCAAGAGGATGGAAGCGTGAGACCTGAGACTCCCCCAAGGCAGAGAACCCTTCCATTCCATGCTCACCCTCTGCCAGCTGTAATAGTTATGCCATGGGACACATCAAGTGGTCTTTTCTGGAACCAACCCATGCTGCAGGACATGACAACCTCGGGCATGGATTCCCATGGCTCTGAGATTCTTCGGTGTGAGAGATTTGCTTACTTCTTTTTGATCCTTAGTTCCCTAAGTCACATCTGTATATTTAACATGTGAGCGTGTCCACATCTCTTCATTCACACCTTAATATTAGTGCTTAATACCTACTCTTTACACAAGCAAGCAATGGGGGGGGGCAGAAAGAGATGGTATTTGTGGAAGGAAAATGTATTGCCTGAGTTGATTTCTAGAGTTCTTAGCCTCATTTTCTTTATGCCACACATTTCCCAGCAGAGCTAAGCAGTTCATCTTTGTGTGATTTCGATGGGACGGAGTCTCCTGTCTGACTTGTGTGCCACCATGACTTACAGAAAAGAAGGAATAGCCTGGCATTTCTGGACCTGGCACTGGACATCCACAACGAGGACCCTAGTTTGGGGGAGGCTCACAAAAGCAATAGGCTAGTCTGTGTGGAAAGGGATTCCTTGAGGGTTTTGATTTTTTTTTTTAAGTATGTCCCTGGATAGTTTAATATCTAATTAAATTCCATTTTCTTTGAGAACCAGATAGTGGTTCTAGACAGTCTGTGAAAGAGATGAATGAAATGGTAAGATCACCATGAGTCCAGAATCCTAATCAAGTTGTACACCTGCAGTAGGGGATTGCATTAATTCTAATCAGTTTGTAAGTGGCTTCTAAGAATGAAGTAGTGATGGGGAGAGAGACTGATTTCATTGATATAAGGAACTTTCGAGTGAGGAAACTCCCCCTAGTAATGCTGGTCAGTATCTTTCTTGCGACTTATGATCTTAGAGGATTGCTTGGAGCAATAGGAAAGTATGACTTGTCCAGGGTCACACAGCCAACATCTGCCAGAAAGTCTTCTCATCACCAAGGCTGATTCTTCCCACTACCCCACGCTGCCTCTAAAGAATGAAGGAGACTAACAAAAGAACTGTTATGGGTTTCTCATGTCGTTTACTCATGATTCTAGATGGCAGATTTGATCTCAAGGTTAGTGAGGCCATACACGTTATGACATGCCTCTTTCTCGTTGCCAAAAGAATTGTTGAAAGGCAGGTTTTCTGTTATGTGTTACAAGGTATGAGTGCCAACATGAAGGACAGAAAAGAGCCCTAGGGGGCTGGTCACATACTTATTTTGATGGACCAGGGAAGTGGCCAATTATAATTGCTTGTCACTGTCCTAGGTAGCCATTCACTGAGTTGGAGAGAAAGTTGTTGGCCACAACAAATCAACCAACCAGAAGTATTGCTCCTAATAGTTAGATAGAACAGTTGATACATCGATAGATAGGTAGATAGATAGATAGATCAAGAGAGAGAGAGAGGGAGGGAGAAAGGGAGAGAGAGAGAGAGAGAGAGAGAGAGAGAGAGAGAGAGAGAGAGTGAGAGAGAGAGAGAGAGAATTTATAAAGTGCCAAGAACGCAAATAAAGACAGAGGCAGCTAAGTGGCTCAGTGTATGGAATGAAGATGGGAAGTCCTGGGTTCAAATATGGACTCAGATGTTTCCTAGCTGTGTGATCCTGGACAAGTCACTTAATCCCAGTTGTCTAGCCCTTACCTCTCTTCTGCCTTGGTAGTAATACTTGTGTAGATTCTATGACAGAAAGGAAGGACTGGGGGGGGGAAGCAAATAAAACAGTCTGGACTTGTAAGATCAGAGATTTCAAGATGGAGGGAATCTTTTACTGGGAGTTCAATTACTCCAAACCCCTCATCCTACACAGGATAAACCAAAGATTAGGGAAGTGAAGGGATTAACCTGCTTGAGGTCAAACAGGCAGTACTAAGTGTCCAAGTCACAATTCGGTGATTGGGATCCCTGATTACCAGTGTGGTTATTGCCTTTTCTACCACACCGAGAAACTGAAGCTGTGATTCATCAACTGAAAAATAATCAGCATCACTCTGGAATTGGTCACTGGATATTGAAGAGCAACAGCATCATTGGGGGATTCCTGAGGAAGGCTGGCAGGGCTCAAGGTCCCTGTTTGAGATCCCCGTTGCCTGAGTAGGAGAAAACAAGGTCCAACCCTGACCCAGTGTCTCAGTTTGAATTCTATTCACTGTGAATTTTAAAACATTCAGATGACTCTGAGGACGAGAAGGGTTGAGGATTTTATTTTGCTATATGAAAGTGCTTAGGGCCCTAAGCCACTGTGCAGAAATGTCATTTTCATTCATCTCTTCCACTGAAAGTAGAGGGTTTTTAATAGCATTTTATTTTCTCCCAACTTCATGTAAAAATAACTTTTGACATTGGTTTTTTAAAAAATCTTGAGTTCCAAATTTTCTCCCGTCCTCTCTCCTCTCCCCCTCCCTGAGACGGCAAGCAATCTGATATAGATTCATTGAATTTAAGTTCTAAGGAGAAAAGGAGAAGGCGGATCTGTTGCTTGACTAGGGGAATGTAGCGGCACTGGCCACATGACACAAGGATCTTCTTTGCTGCCATCACCCCAAAATGCAGGCATGAACCAGGCAGATCAAAAGGGCTGAGTGTTGTTTTCAAAGGGATGTTGATTACTGAGAAAAAAGATGATAGAGCACAAATTCTCCCAGATGGGGAAGCCCAGAATGATCATGGGGAACACCTGAGGAATTCGAGGCATGATGCCTGCTGGTCCCACTTGACTGCCCTTCTGCCAGCAGCAGTGCCATCCTCACGATATCTTTAAGCGGCCCATTGGCTCCGTCTGCTGTGGAGACAGGGAGAGTTAGCAGAAAAGACTTTGCTCCCCAGCCCTACTGAGCTCCTAAACACATGCTACCTACCACTAATGTCCTTTAATCACGGATAGCAGTTACTCAGTCACTGGAGCCAGTACCAGCCATGTGATGTGCTAGAGAAAGACGTGGCCATTTACAATATCACAGGGATTTTTCTCCTCAGTTTTTCCAGAATGCCGTAGACTCTCTTAAAAGAAAAAAAAAAAAGCTTCATTAATGCCTTTTTTCCCAATTCAACAAGCCTTTAAAAAAATACCCATTGTGTACAAGTCTTGGGATTGGGCATTGTGCATACAAGGATAGAAATAAAATAATCACTGCGCTCCAAGATCTTCTACTCTATGGGAGGTGGGGGGGGGGGGTGAGGGGACAACATGTAAACATTAGTAAATATAAGATCAAGACAAAGCAATTAAAATTATTTCAAAAATAGTGAATATGGGGCAGCTGGGTAGCTCAGTGGATTGAGAGCCAGGCCTAGAGACGGGAGGTCCTGGGTTCAAATCCGGCCTCAGACACTTCCCAGCTGTGTGACCCTGGGCAAGTCACTTGACCCCCATTGCCTACCCTTACCAATCTTCCACCTATAGATCAATACACAGAAGTTAAGGGTTTAAAATAAAAAAAAATTGTGAGTATTGCAAATCTGGCATCAGACTCTTTCAGGCCATGTGACCCTGGGCAAGTCACTTAACCCCATTTGCCTGAAAAAAAGGTGGGGAAGAGTGCTGAGGGAATCAGAAAAGGACTCATTGAAGAGAATCTACAAGGATCATACTTTGAAAAATGTAAGGAATTCTAAGAGGAAAAGGTAAGGAAGGAATGCATTTTAGGCAAGGGAGATCATTTATTCATTTCCCCTTAATGCTCTCCCCACTGAAACCTTCTTCGTTAGGAAGAAAAATATTGAACCAGAATCTGATTGTATGTTCCATTCTCTAACCATAGTCCCCGCCATCCTATAGAGGAGCAAAGTGTGTTTTACTTTTTAAAGTATGATTACAGAACTCTGCTTCCCTTGTCACAGTTAGTTGAAGAAGATCATTAAAAATATGAATCTGTGTATCAATCTTCAAGCTTGAAGGAAATTTAAGAAAAGAGTAATACCTGAGAAGCAAAGAATTCAGTCTTCACTGGGGATGAGAGACACACCTCCTGGCTTTCTGTTAAAAGGAGCCCTTCCAGGAAGTCCTATATACTTGGTGGAGGTGACCCCCAAATGGAAAATGGTTCAAATAAATAGCACTGGACCCCACTGAGATCTAGAGCCTTGAATGATGAGCAA
Source organism: Gracilinanus agilis (assembly GCF_016433145.1). NCBI lineage: Eukaryota > Metazoa > Chordata > Mammalia > Didelphimorphia > Didelphidae > Gracilinanus > Gracilinanus agilis. The sequence goes on along the minus strand of NC_058135.1, from coordinate 11,162,834 downwards.
GAAATTCCTTCTACCTAACTGTTAGGAAAATTGAATCATAGCTGAGAAATGGAAGAGGTCTTACAGCTTACATGTTGTTGCAACCTCCTGATATTATGAAGGGGAAAATGAAGGCTGAGACAGGAACATAGCTTTGGAGCTGGAGGGAGCCTTAGAGGTTGGCCATCTAGTATAGACCCCTCCTTTTATAGACAAGGAATTTGAGACTAACCCAGAGCAAAGAAGTGACTTAACAAGGTCACCCAGAAAGTAAATGGCAGAGCTGAATTTTGAACTGTGATCTTCAGAGTCCTGTCCAATATTCTTCCGACTCCAGAAAGTGGAAGAATTATCTTAATGAAGAAGTGTGAAACCTACATCCCAAGTAATGTCCTTTCCCTGGAGCTATATCTTTGTAAGGACAGTGCCCCCAAGTGGTAGGACCAGCTTTCCCGGAAGTCCTCCCAGAGATAAAGAAAAATGCAATGCCTTTTCATCATCCCCAACTTTAAATAATCAGATGGAATCCCAGATGGCCACCTTGGAAGTCCATCATTAATTACTGCATCTTAAACTTTTTCCTCACTCATGTGTTACATGGGTACACAATCTATTCATAGGTTCACAGGTCACACAGTGGAAGGGACCATAGAGGTCACTTAGTACAACTCCCTCATTTCATAGGTGAAGAAACTGAGTCCTAGAGAAGGGCTAGGATTGCCCAACATCCTCGGATTGTAGAGGGCAGAGCTGGGATTTGAACCTCCTTCTTCTGATGTCAGATTCAGTGCTCTTTGGGCTCCACTCGACTTTCTTTCCTCATCTCTTAGTTACCACCCCAGAGCCTAGGAAACACACACACACACACACACACACACACACACACACACACACACACACACGAGTATAGCTATACATAGCTTGCACAAGCATGGACTTGCACACAGATCAATGGCACAAAACAGGATCAGCTGCCCGCAGAAGCAGCTCTAATTGGACTAGAGGGAACTGTGTGAAGGCTTGGTTTTCTAGAAGAGCTCACAGTACAAGTTTCACTTTTGAACAATGCTCATCACTGGTTTCCATCATAAAAGACTCTGCCATCTAAATGTCTGAATCTTAGCTAAACGGAATTGCGATCTCCACTTATATTGATTCATCACCATGACTGGGTTTGAGAAGTGCATGTTGAAGACGAAAGTTGCATTAATAAAAATTATCTTGCCAAATCAAATGAAAGTCTTTTGTTTTTCCTTATCTAAGTTCATAGGATTCAGGGTTGGATGGGACTTTAGAGGCCATGTAGTCCGACTCCTGCCTTTTACAGATGTGGAAACTGAAGCCCAGAGAGAAGAAACATGACTAAAATCATACAGCTAGAAAGCAGCAAGGAGGGCACAGTGGAGAGAGTGCCAGGCCTCAACTCAGGAAGACTTCTTCCCGAGTCCAAATGTGGCCTCAGGCACCATCTAGCTATATGGCCCTGGACAAATCATTTTATCCTGTTTGCCTCCGATTCCTCCTCTGTAAAATGAGCTGGAGAAGGAAATTGCAAACCACTCCAGGATCTTGGCCAAGAAAACACCAAATGAGGTCAGGAAAAGTCAGATATGACTGAAATGACTTAAAAACCAGGAGGTAGCAAACCTTGAATTTAAACTGAGCTCTAAATCTAAATCTGAATCTAAAACCGGACATCTGGCAACCACTCCCCAGATGCCATCTTTGGCCATCTAACCTGTTCCCAGAAGAAAAAAAATATGTGAATATTCTAGCTCTTCCAAAATCTGCTTGATTTCCTTCCTCCCTACTTTTATGATGCAAATTCCAGAAATATTGAAAATGATATCACTTCACATGGCAACTTTTTACATTAACATTTACCCTAATAATATCTGGGATGAATGTAAAAAGGAAGCAGGGCATCTCACACTGAATGGTTCTTTTCTTCATGACATTGGATAACAGAAATTGGGTCCTGGAGCATCTCTTTATACTTTTTTGCCATCTTTATTCCACCATCACTACTAGAGGGTTGCCCAAAAGTTTAGCCAAAGAAAAAAATTATCCATTATGTTACAGATTTGGAAGTCCCCATGTCCTCGCACTGCCACTACTGAACAGATACTTGTCAGTCAATCAACAAATATTTTTCAACTATTTTTTAATTAACTTTTTCATTTTGATTTTGATTTTGATTTTTTCCAGATCCCACGTTGATACAATTTTTAATATTCATGTTCAGATGTTTTGCAATCCATGTTTTCTCCCTCCCTCTCTTCCTTTCCCCAAGAAGGCAGGTAATATGATATTGGTCGTGCATGTATTATCATGTGAAACATATTTCCCTATTTGTCATGTTGTGAAACAAGACATATATTGCTTGCATGGGAGAAATATTCATGGAGGAAATAAAGTGAAGAATAGTATGCTTCAACCTTACTTTGTATCAAGCACTGTGCTAAGGGATATGAAGAAAGAACAACAATAAAACAGTCCCAATAGTCAGAGAATGGGCATTCTAATGGGGAAGGGGTCACACAATTTAAAAAGACAGCCCATGTGTTACATATATATGAGAATGTATACAATATATGTGTGTATATTTCTATATATCCCATAAACCTATGTTTCTTTATTCTATATTACTAGACAGATGAATGGATGGATGGATGAATGGATGGGTGGACAGACAGACAGACAGGTGGTGACTGACATACAGATAGAGACAGACAGAGGGAAAGAGAGAGAGAGAGAGAGAGAGAGAGAGAGAGAGAGAGAGAGAGAGAGAGAGAGAGATATGATGGATAGTAGATGAAGATGAATTGAGCAGGGAAACTTTAGCAGCTGAGAAGACCCTGAACAACAACCTCTAGAAGGTAAGCTTTGAGCTGAGTATTGAAAGCACCCAAGGAAACTAAGAAGCAGAAGTAAGGGGGCAAAACATTTTAGAATGAGGATGAGCCCCTACAGAGGCATTGGGAGAGAGAACATCCTCTATGAAGAACAGCTTGTAGGCCAGTGTCTCTGGATTATGGAAGGGAATAGAGTATAAGAGAGAGGGGGGTGTATGTGAGAAATGTGAAGGATGGCAGAGGATTGGCTATATACAACGTGAGGATAACTAGAAGGGACAGTGGGATCAAGTGAGGATTTTGAAACAAGAAGAAGTCACTGAATCTTCTTGGCAGGGGATGGGAGAGACGAGGCTCCTCTAAAACGTGAACTATACTTTAGGAACTATGCTTTAGAGATTTGACAATTAGGTGGAGGACTCTTGTTATTCTTCCTTTGGCTTCAAAGGGCATCACGGGGTGGTGTCTTGACTTTCTCATGAACTGGATTTAAGGAAGGCAGAGTTACAAACACTCATCAGTCTCACTCTTCTCCAGGAGCAAGATGAAAGTCAGGATGACTGGCGATAGCCCGGTGTGCACTGGATGTCCTTGTGGGCTTTGATATCTCACTAAGTTTTTAAATACTCAACAGACTGCTTCAACTTCCTTCATGCCCATTGGAACAAATTGTTCTCTTCTACCCATTATGCCAGAGGAAGTCTTCAGGTGCCTGGGGTAGCCACCTCCCTAACTCATTGATGGATCTGAGGCCTATCAGTTACCCTGAGTTTGTTTCAGTCCATCTGCCAACTCTACAGAAACTGGAGACAGGAAGACCCATTGGGAGGCTATTCTGATTGATTGTCCAGGTAAAAGATGGTGGATGAGGGTGTAGATAGAGAGAAGAGAACCTAGGACAAAGCCTTGGAATGCACCCACCTCTTCTCTCTACACTTTCTCTCTTGTGAGAGAACTCTCTCAGTTCTCATGGATTTAATTATACTTCTGTGGAGATAACTCTGAGATCTACATACTCAGCACCAGGATCTTCCCTGAACTACAGTCATCTACCACCAGCTGCCCACTGGGCATCTCTAATTGAACAGTTCCAAATGAGTGATGAGTTTTGGAAGTCAGATAGAGTAGATAACTCCTGCTCAGAATTTGGCTGTGAAAAGGAGAGGGGAGATCTGGGATTTAACCCCTATGAGCTTCATTTCCATTTTCCCTCAGCCATCCATAGGGTGTAAGAAAGAATAAAAAGAGGTTTGCTCCTTCTTTTAGCAGTCAGACTTCCCCAAGATTAAACCCAGGACAAATCTGGATTTCTCAGTGAGGAGGGCAACCCCCTGCTTCCTCAGTGGCTTGTCGTATCTCCAACCCACAGTCCCACTTCTGGTTTTAAAAATATCTGTTGAATTGTGTTATTATTGGCATCCTCTGAAGAATTTAGCATCAACACAACTCATTCTCTGAGGCAACTTTTAAGGTATGTTAAAACAGAATCAGCTGACTCGATCTTTTTCCTTTGACCTGAGCAATGCCTCTTCTTGCAAGCTATGAGGCGATGACATGTCTAAAGTCTTACGAGGCTCTAGAGAACCTGCAGTTAATTCTTTATCTGTCAGGACTAGCTTCATTTTGAGGGTCAAGGATTATAGCTTTTCCTGTTGGCCCGCATATCCGAAATGCTAGAAATTCTTGTTAGGCAGGTAATAAAAGTCAGAGGATGAGAGACATAAAGCTGGAAGGCCCCGGGAGGTCATGTAGTCCAATGTCTTCATTTTATAGATGAGAAAACAAGTCCTAGGATCACATAGCTAGTAAATTCAATCCCTTATCAGGGACTGCAACCGGTTCTTCCCAACTCCAAGCTCTATCCACCACACTGTGCTGAGATTTTGAAGAAAAACAAGCTTAAACCTTCAAAATTCAAACTCAACTCTCTTTTTATTTATCAAAATATGTTCCCATTCATGGGTTCCAAAGATCTTGACCCACAAGCCTGTCCTTCTCTCTAGAATAGCAGGTATACCAGGAAGCCTACTGAGGAGTTCTTGGAAAGCCTAGCACCAGACACCCAGACTGTCTGGGAATGGCTACAGGAACCACTTATGTGGCCACCAAACAGAAAAAAAAAATCATTCACTCAAGGCCAGTCCATCTCCAAGCCAGCTTCCAGCTTTTGAGGTTAAATACCTCCAAAGATGAAAGATGAGTCAAGGGTTGGTGGCATTTGAATGTCCTTCTCCTCAGACATAAGTGATCCTTCCAATGAAGCAAAGCTAGACTGACAGTAAGCTATTATTATATTAATATTATTTTAACTTTCATTCATTTAACAAGCACTTATTTTATTCAAGGATTTTGTTTTACCTAGTCAGGAATTCTATATCCTTCTTCTATGGATTTGGCTGTATTACTTTACAACTGGTGCATAATTCCTTTCTGGGGTAATGAGAGAAGAGATCAGAGAGTCGAACCAGCTTAAAGGAAGTGGCCAAACCACCATCTACTTTGTCCACAAGGCAACGGAGTCCCTGCCCTCAAGGAGCTTGTATTCTGCTGGAAATGAAAGCCTTGAAAATCCCCAAGTATAAAATAAAATCAATACAGTCATGATAATGTATAGCGCCCTCATTTTGTAGAGAAGGAAGAGGAAGCCCAGAGTTATGAAGTGATTGGTCCATGGTCACACAGGTAGGAATTGAAGCCAGGTCAACTAGCCCTATCCCTGATGCCATAAATTTGTAAATCTTACACATCCACGTAAGTGTGTGATGTTATTATTATTACCCAGTCTAACCTCCTCACTTTGCTCATGAGGAAGCTGAGGTCCATCCAATGACCGACTTGTCCAAAGCCTCACAGGGGTAGCAGAATCAGCCTTGGAAGCCAGGTTTCTTGACCCCCAAGCCAGTGTACAGACATTATCACATTGTTACTTGGCAATCCAGATATTATGTCCAAACAAATCAAGACTCCTCAATTTGCATAAACAGAGAGGGTTTCAAAAACAGAATAAAACATGAGCGTCCTAATATACACAAAGATATTGATCCGCTTTACTCCCTGGGCTCTGAAGGAATGGATGTTGTTGAAGGCTGAAACACTGGAGAGTAAAACTCATCCAACTTTCCCCTGGAGAAGGAGATTCATGGGCCACATGAGAGCGGTGTTCCATAGGGAAAAGAGGAGACTTTTTCTGCTTGGCCCCAGGGAACAGAAACAGACGCAATGGGTGGAAATGGAAGAGGTAGATTTTGGCTTGATGTTAGGAACAACTCCCCAACAATTAGAGCTTTCCAAAAATGGAATAAGCTGCCCGAGAGGTAATGATCAGGGTTGTGGAGCACTTTGAAATTGCAAAGCACTTTACATACATGACTACATCAGATCCTCGTTGCAATTCTGTGAGGTGGATACTACTTTAATAATTATTATTATTATCTCCATTTTACATATAAGACAACCAAGGTTCAGCAAGGTTCAATGACTTGCCAACTGCCCCCCAACAGGCAAGTGTCCGATGAGGAGCTGATTGAAGTCTTGGTACTGTTTCCACTTCACTGAAGGAGAGATTTCCCTCGTTGGAGATCCCCAAGCAAAATTCAGAAGAAAATAATAGAAAGGGAGGAACCAAACACATTTACAAAAGGCATAAAATATCTAAGAGTCAATCTGCAAGAGCATTCTCAATGCCTGTATAGTGACAAGTACAAAAAGCCATTAAGGAGATGGAGAGTAACTTAAATAATTGGAGGGTAATTCGTTGCTCATGGCAGGGTTATACCAATATAATAAAAATAGAGGTATAATCTCAATTAATTTAGAGATTTAATCTGATGCCCATCATACTAGCAACGGAATTCACCATGGAACTAGACATAAAAAAAAATTGGTGGAACAAAAGATCTGCAATATTCAGGGAAATAATAGAAAAGAAAGTAGAAGAGGATGAGGCATAAGGATATAATTGCAAATAACATAAATATAAATACATCAGATATGGCCTAATGAATGCTTTTATTATTTTTAAAATTAAATTTTAATTAAAATTTTTAAATTAATTTAAAAATTTTTAAATTAAAAAAAGTTTTTTATAAGTGATGGCTCTCTGGGAGGGAGGAGGAGGAAGAAGGATACAAGGATCTAGGAGATATGAAAAAATGATATCAATAAAAAATTTTAAGGAAAGATATAAAGGGAGAATGATATCAATTTTGGACTTTAAATTACTATAAAGTAGAAAGCATTTAAACTATTTGGTAAGTGCAACTAAGTGGCATAGTGGATAGAGAACCAGGCCTGGAGTCAGGAAGACCTGATTTCAAATCTGGCTTTTGATACTTTGATACTATGTGACTCTGGGCAAGTCACTTAACCCCATTTGCCTAGCCCTTACCTCTCTTCTGCCTTGCAACTGATACTCGGTATCAATCTTTCAAGCACTAGGAAAAGGAGAAAGAACAGCTGGGCAGAAACTAGGCTTAGCCCAACATCTTATATAACACAATAGCTAAAAATCACCACTATATAACTAGTATTTGGAGTGGATGTGTGAAATGAATAATAAACATATTTATATGTTTATGTATAAAGTATATACAAATATCAATATTTATACATAAATACTAAACATAAACATAAGATAATAGAGGAGAACCATGTCAGGTCCTTTTCTCCCCCCAGAACTAGGGAAAAGAGACAGACTTGATCGCAAAGTCTCTACTAGACAATTTTTGGATAGATGAAATTCTTAAAAATCAATTCCCCTGAGCTAAGAAAGGAAAAATTATTGATTGAACAAAAAAAAATCTCAGAATCAAACCTCTGATAAGGGATATATAAATGTATATGGGTGTGTAGATAGGTATATATGTGTGTGTGTGTTCAGCTAGGTGGATAGAAGGCCAGAAGTCAGGAAGACTCATCTGAGTTCAAATCTAGCCTCAGACACCTATTAGCCGAGTGACCCTTGCCAAGGCACTTAGCCCTGTTTGCCTCAGTTTGCTCATCTGTCCAATGAGCTGGAGAAAGAAATGACAAAGCACTCCGGTACCTTGGCCAAGAAAACTTCAAATGGAGTCATAAAGAGTTGGACAGGACTGAACAGCAAATATGTGTGTGTGTGTGTTCACACATCTAGATGACTCTAATGCGCGCTATGCATGTAGCCTGTCCTCTAGGTGACTATCACGTATGTGTGCAGGTGGTTGTAGGATTGTCCTGCTTTGCTTGGTTGACCTGGAAAATCCAAGGATAAATGTTTGCCGAAAGGAGAGCTCACGGGCGGGAAGACGGACGGCCAAAGAATCTTCTGGAGAGGATCCTGGGAAGGAAACGCCTCCGCCTGGGAAGAAGAGGCGTCCTTGGCCAGGAGTTTGCCGCAGCAAGAGCAGCACAGAAGAAAGAAGCCCAACGAGAGACTTTGCTTCTGAAGCAGCAGAATGGCGCTCTGCAGCCCGCTCTGGTGTTGCTGATCAAAGAGGCAAAAAGAAAAAGGGGAAAAGTGCCCCGGAAATGTGGTCGGCTACAACCGCCTCCCAGATGAGCCTCTTCCTCTCTCCACAACCACCCAAGGTGCTGGGAATTACCCGACTGGGACCTTTCCCACGTTATCAACCAGAAACCCAGCCAAGTTGGCCTGGAGCCCTCCTTTAAAGCTGCTAACAGCAAAATTGGCATTTAACGGGGAAAAATCCAAGCTCTGAGAAACGGTCATCAGAACTGAAAAAGGCAGAAGGCCGTCATGGTTTTGGCCTCAATTGGGTTTTTCCAAGAGGAGCGAACGAACTCGTCAGCCGAAAACGCATCCCTGTAAGCGCAGGGATGCAGCAGCCTCCATCAGTGGATTCTTTTTCTAACAATGGCGCAGTGAATAAAGCTCCAGGCCTAGAGTCAGGAAGACTCAGCTTTGTGAATTCAAATCTGGCCTCGGACACTCATTAGCTGTGTGACCCTGGCCAAGTCATTTGACCCTGTTTGCCTCCGTTTCCTCATCTGTAAAGTGAGCTGGAAAAGGAAATGGGAAACTGTTGTGTGTGTGTGTGTGAGAGAGAGAGAGAGATTATTAGGACTGATGTATTTAAAATCTGTAATGCAGACTTCTCAACTTCCTAAAGAGTATTGAATGCCCAAGACAGATTTTTTTCTCTTTTTAAAACCTATATGATATGTACTGGGAGCCTACTACCATGATATTTTACAGACTCTTCTAAATCAAGTTTCCATCCTTTTTTGTTTGGTTAAACATATATCTGTGCCATTGTAGATGGGATGGAAAATAAAAATTGTGAAAATTACAAGACAAATACTAACCATAAGTGTGTCAGGAAAACTTGCTGAAGATAAATTTAAAGATAATTTGATCAAGCTCAAAATCAATACATAAAATAGGATAAAGCTGTTATAGTGACTCTTTCATAATTTGAAGTATACCTGGATAAAGACACTGAAAAAATGAGATANGAGAGAGAGAGAGAGAGAGAGAGAGAGAGAGAGTGTTACTCCGGCCTGGTCCAAAGGCCCAGACCAGGGAGGGCTTCAGAGGCCCCAGCAAAGCGGGGCACAGAGGTTAACTCAACAAGGCTTCTAGCCACAAGGCCTCCTCCAATAAGAGAGACCTCTTCGGAGGCTGGTGTTTCCAGAAAAGCTAAGGAAAGGAAGTCAGCCTTCATTCACCTACGTGACAGTCCAAAAGGAAGCAGGCTGAGGTTTCAAACTGAGCTCCTCCAAGGCCAAGTTCAAAGGGCCAAATTCCCCTCACAGGAAGTTACCGTCATATTTAAAAGATAGTTCTTGGCGTCGCTTCCTGTGTCCACCTTCCAGTTCTACATGGACAAATGGCAGTTTAAACTTTGCTTCGGACTGCCCAGGAGGTAGTAAGTTGTTTTTGATTTGTCACCCACTAGCACACGTGGATCATGGACGGACCCCCTGCCACCTAACTCTTAAGTGGTGTGTATACATTCCTGGTGGCTAAAGTCTAAAGAATAATTAGGGGAGAGATAATTCACATTTATGGTACTACTTGTTGACACCTCTGAATATATTCTCAATGCTGACATATATAAGGAGAGGAAAAGAGGCTGTACCTGTGATTTCATTGGCACAAAGAACTCCCAGAACCCTCTTCACCAATACAGGCTGGTACCTTATAGATACAGAGAGTCAGTCGCTCAGACCTCTGAGAGGCTAAATGACTTGACCAAGGTCATATAGTCAGTACATGTCAGAGGTAAGACTCAAACTGAGATGTATATACGCATGATGTTAGAACCTGGCCTCCCTGGTTCTGAGGCCAGCCTCCAATATCATATATACATTATATACGTGTGTATGTGTGTATATATATGTATACACACAATCAATCAGTCATCATTCAGGCACTTATTATGTGTGAGGCACTATGCTAGACTCTAGAGCAATGGTTCCCAAACTTTTTTGGCCTACCGCCCCCTTTCCAGAAAAAATATTACTTAGCGACCCCTGGAAATTATGAAACTATTTATTGAACTCAGAATAGAATGTAATACAAAAAAAGTGTGGCCATCACCACCCCACTGGATCGCTGCAGCACCCACCAGGGGGCGGTGGCGCCCACTTTGGGAATCACTGCTCTAGAGATACAAACCCAAAAGCATCATGGACCCTGCCTTCAAAGGAGTTTGGACAGTCCTGGGATTTAGCTCCCAAAAGCATCTTAGAAATCATCTCATCTTACTGGAGGAATTCCACTTGAACTGGAAAGACCTCCAGGAATGGCTACTGAGCAAAAGGAGCAGAACCAGGAGAATGTTGTACACAGAGACCAATACACTGTGGCACAATCGAATGTCATGGACTTCTGTACTGGCAGCAATGCAATGATCCAGGACAGTTCTGAGGGACTTACGAGAAAAAACACTATCCACATCCAGAGAAAGAATGGTGGGAGTAGAAATGCAGAAGAAAAGCATGTGATCGATCATGTGGTTCAGTGGGGATAAGATTGGGGATGCAGAGTCTAAATGCTCACTCTATTGCAAATAGTAATAATAGGGAAATAGGTCTTGATCAATGATACATGTAAAACCCAGTGGAATTGCCCGTTGGCTCCAGGAGTGGGGAGGGAAGAGGGGAGGGAAAGAACATGAATCATGGAACCATGGGAAAATATTCTTAATTAATTAATTAATTAATTGATTTAAAAAAATTTAATTCCCCATTGTACAGAGGGGAAAACTGAGACCCAGCCTTGGTTACCCATTGCTGTCATGACTACACACTAGCTTCCTCTTTCCAAGAGGAATGTGCAGACACATTGAAATATTGTGCTGATGAACTAATCCAGAGATAGGATTCCCTTCCAGGGAAGGGCTTGGCATGAACATATCTCATCGAGTCTTGGAAATCCAAAATTGAATGGGAATATAAAGATGATTTCGTCCAGTTCCTCCTTTTTTAGGGTAAACTGAGATCAGAGGACATTTGTTTAGAGCTGGCAGGGACCCTAGAAGTTACCTTGCCCAATCCCCTCATTTTGAAACTGATGTCCAAAGCAGCGACTTTCCCAGGATCACACCGATTTTAGTCAGTGACAGAGCCAGACAGCAAGCCCAGGTCCTCTGACTCTAAAGCCTGTACCTTTATCATTAGGCTGTCCTGTTCTGATTTCCCCAAAGTCACACGGCTGGCATGTGGCTGGGATGGTGGAGGGGAGTGGGGAAGCTAACTCATTTCTTTTAACTCAAAGTCTTTGAGCTCCCTCTTATTGGGCAGCAGCACCTGGCTTTGGCCAAGGGGCCTTGACCCTTCTCTGAGTTCTGCTTGCTTTCTGATTCACACATGTACTTCTGGGCTTTTGAGCCACTTTTTCAAGGGCAATAGGAAGTACAGTACTATTATTACTGTTCCCATTTGGCAGAAGAGGAAGCACGGCCTCAGAGAAGTCCACTGATTAGCTTACATTTCCGGAGTGACTCAGAGACTCTTGCCCTCTAATCTCATGCCTTAGTCCAGTGTCTCCCAAAGTAATTCAGGCACAGAACTTTAAGAGGCTTGGAATATGCAGACAGAACCCATAGGTCCAAAGTGGGAAGGATGACCTCCCAAACAAGATTTAACCATCGTGGTGGAGTGTGGAGCAGAAGTTTTAGGGACAAAATGCCTGGGATCTCCTGCTGGGTAGAGGTGGCCTAGGGCAAGTCTCTCAGTCTCCAAGCCTCTGTTTTCCACTCTATATGAGACCACTGGCTAGATGGTCTCCAGAACATGCTGGAGCCAGCTTGACCTAGCTCAGGAGAGTCACCCATTCATTTTTAGGGTGAGCACTTAGACCTTGGAAATCAGCAAGAGCTGCAAATTAGAGCGAGATTTTCTTTTGTTCTGTTGATCATCTAGCCCAGTGATTCCCAAACTTTTTTGGCCTACCGCCCCCTTTCCATAAAAAATATTACTTAGCCCCCTGGAAATTAATTTTTTAAAAATTTAATAGCAATTAATAGGAAAGATATATGTATTAATGTTTCTACCTTTTTTGTAAAATATAGTAAAGAAAGGTGTAAATTAGAAACATTGAACTTTGAAATTATGAAACTATTTATTGAACTCAGAATAGAATGTAATACAAAAAAAGTGTGGCCATCATTGCCTCCCTGGAGGCAGTGGCACCCACTTTGGGAATCATTGGTCTAGACTTAGAAAGTAATGGAGAAAATATTAGCAATGGGGCTTACTTTAAAGTGTGAGGTACACACATATACACATATGTATGTGGGTATGTATATGTATGGGCATCTGTATAGTTCAGGGAGCTGGTTGTTAAAATTTACCAGTGTGTCTATGCTCTGCTCCCTTCTTCCTCCAGACACTTTGGTCTTAGTCCTTCTGTCTTTCATTTTAGAGCCTAGGCTTTAGACTCAGCTCACATTGGAATTATGGGAAGGTGGTGGCCAAGATCTTCCACAAAGATTGCAGTCATATTTTTAAAGGCTTCTTTTTCCATTTTCTGTTTCTTCCATCATCTCGATTATCTCTAAAATACTTCCCCACCTCCTCCTAGAGAACTAGACCATATTAAAAAATAATATTTAAAGAAGAAAAATCCTAGCACCACCGATAGTTTCATCCCACTTCCAAGAAGGGAAGGGTTGGGCATGTCTTCTCATATTTCTTTATTTGGTCTTTGTAATTTTTTTATAATAAGCTTTGGTTTTCTGAAGGAAGGAAATGAGAGAGAGAGAGAGAGAGAGAGAGAGAGAGAGAGAGAGAGAGAGAGAGAGAGGGAGGGAGGGAGGGAGGGAAGATAGAAGGAAGGGAAGGCAAAGAAGGGAGGAAGAAGTAAAGCACACCACTTTAAAGAAGTTTCTTGAATTGGAGCGGAGTAGGGGTGGACAACCTAAACTCAAAATAAATACAAAATGGATTCAAAACAAATCCCCAGTAATTTCTGGAGGTGGGAATGGCATTGCCTACTCAGAAGCAGGAAAGGCCTTTCATAGGAGATGGCACTTGATCTGAGCCTTGAAAAGACTCTAGCATCAGAGAAGTCTGAAAGCAAGGAGGGAGGGCATTCCCAGCCTCTGCAAAGAGAACTATGGGAGATGGAATGTTCTGTAGGAGAGTACGAGGGAGGTTAACTGGCACCAGAATGGGCAAGGCAAGTCAGTCTGGAAAGAGAGGCCTGAGTCAGACTGCCCAAGGCCATAAATTCCAAACAGAGGATCTTGTATTTTATCCTCACAGCAATAAGAAGTCACAGGAGAGGGGGACAGGGGACAAGGTGAGGGCCGACTGCTGAAATCCAGACAGACAGATTAACAGAGCAATGAAGGATGACAAAGTCTAAATTTGAGTCTAAATGAAACCTCCCAGGAAAAAGCAGGACTTTATCTCCTTTGTTCTCTCTCTGAGGAGTCAGAGGAGATTGATTGTACCTAACAAGAAAGAGTCAATAAATGGGAAGTCTGAGGCTAGGGGAATGGCCTGCTGGAGGAAAGTGGCTAAGCAGCTCAGTGAATAGAGAGCTGAGTCTGGAGTCAAGAAGACTCATCTTCCTGAGTTCAAATCTAGCCTCAGACACCTACTAGCTGTATCACCCTAGACAAGTCACTTGGTCCCTTTGGCCTCAGTTTCCTTATCTATAAAATGATCTGGAGAAGGAAATGGCAAACCATTCTAATATCTTTGCCAAGAAAACCTCAAATAGGGTCAGAGTCAGACACAACTAAAATGATTGGACAACAACAACCGCTGGAGGGGAGCAGAGAGGATGAGACCAAGGATATCTGTGAGGGATTGTTGGCCTTCCTCATAAGAGCCACCTCTGATTCAGGGACTAGAATTCTCTGTAGTTTGGGAGGGCAATCCTATTCCTGAAATAAGATCCCAGGGGGCTCATTGGATAAGAGAAATAGAACATTTCTCCTCTCATTGTCTGGCTCAGTTAGCTGGACTTGTGTAGGACCCAGGAAAATGAAGTGACGCCATTGACTTCTATGACTGGTCTCTAGACAGATACTCCCCTTCTACCCAGATACATGGGTGAGCCAGGCCAGGAGTCAGGAAGACTCATCTTCTTGAGTTCTCTGATCTTTGTCTTTACCAGATAAGAACTGAGAGCCCAAGCTCACCTGGGATAACACAACCTGGGAATGAGCCAGTGGCTGCTGCCAGTCTTATCACAGCCTACTCATTTGGACAAAGTTGGGGTGGGGCTGGGTTGGTAACACAGCTGTGAGAGAAGGCAAGTGCTAGACCAGCCTCCACACCTAGGAGCCCTTCCCCATACCACACATGCCAAAGGCACTAAGGGCCCATACCTCCCAGGCTCTGGGCTTCCACCTAAACACCCACCCTTGCTCCAACCTGGACGGAACACTCTAGGTGGCCTTAAGGCAGATTCCTTCCTTTCTGGGCTTCTCTACTCACTGAAGGGATTTCTCTGTGGGATCTCTACCACCTCTTTCAGCCCCCAAATAGCACCCATTCTACTCATCCACTGCACCTCGGATAAAAATCTTTCCCCACTACTGCTTCATCCTTCTTCCATTCCCTTGTTCCACTAAATGCCCCTCCTAAGACTCACAGAGCCAATAAATAGACCTATTTTCATTGCCCGAGGCTTGAAGACTGGAAGGTAGTCATAGGGGATCTATAGTATGTCAGTGTTTGTAGTTGGGAGGTTTTCCTAGAGATCATTGAGACTGATAACTCTCATTTTACAGGTGAAGAAACTGAGGCCCAGAGATGTTAAGACACTCGGCCAAGGTCAGACTGGTTTTAAGAGGGAGAGTCATTGTCAAAATTAAAACCATAGATGATAAGGACTAGACTTGTGATTTCATTGGTGTAGTACAGCATTTCTCAAACTTTTTTGGTCTCAGGACCCTTTTACACGCTTAAGAACTATTGAGGATAGGGGACGCTATAGTAGATAGAGGACCAGGCCTCAAGAGAGCTTGGGTTCAAATCTAATCTCAGATACTTCCTAGCTGTGTGATCTTGGGCAAGTCATTTAACTCCAACTGTCTTAGAATGGATCCAGATAGAAAGTAAGAGAGTTGACTTTTTTTTTTAATTATTGAGGACCTCAAAGATGTAGATTTTATTTTTTTTTATATGGCTTTTACCAGAGATGTGCTGAAAAGTTAAGGCCAAGTCAGAAGCAGGGCCTGAAACCAGGTCTTCCTGGATTTATTCATCTTCAGAGCTAAAAGAGCATTTAGAGTTTGTCTGCTCTGATTTGTTTTCTAGACAAGGAAATGGGTCTAGAGAGGAAGTGACTTACCCAAGATTCCCTAAAGCTACAGCAACATAAGTAAATCCCATATCCTGTGACTTCATACCCAGCCTGAAAAGTCAGACTGGATGAGAAGAGTGAGCGTGTCAGCCGAGCAGAAGCAAGGAGCCCTGGTGAATGGGTCTACAAAGGACTTCCAGGAAATATCAGTATTTACCCCAAACAAGAAAGGCCCTTCCAGAACATCTGAAAAAGACCCTGCCATTCCTGCAGTGAAGCTGAGGGAGTTGGACGTTTTATTTTGATAAAGAGTGAACAGCAAATGTCAATTATGGCTCAATAAGGAGGGGAGGGGGCAGAGGTTGCAGCAGCACAGTGTCATGGAAGGAGCCCTAGATCTGAA
This sequence comes from Gracilinanus agilis, assembly GCF_016433145.1. Classification (NCBI taxonomy): domain Eukaryota; kingdom Metazoa; phylum Chordata; class Mammalia; order Didelphimorphia; family Didelphidae; genus Gracilinanus; species Gracilinanus agilis. Next base: position 11,146,891 of record NC_058135.1, on the reverse strand, counting down.
TGCAGAAAACCTGAGTTCAAATCCCAGATTTTCCACTTAGACCCTACGTGAGCTTGGGCCAGGCCAGTCCCCTCTCCAGCTCCTCAGTATCCTGCTCCATAAGATAAGGCGATCGCTTCAAATTACTCAAAAGCCTCCTCTAGCTCTTGCTACCGTGACCCGATGCTTGGATGTGGTTTGGCACGGGCTCATGGCCCTGGCTTCGTGGAGACCAAGCGAGACAGAGTGGGAGTGGGAAAACGCCCCGCCTCCCCATCGACTCCCCAGGAGGAAAGCTCAGCCAGGCTCCAAGGGCATGTTGTGCAAACCTTCACCACCCACAGCCTCTAACAATAGACGTGGACCTTTCTGGGTGGTGGAAGGCCAAGCCATTCCCAGAGAAGTCGCCATATGCACATAGGAACCTCAGCTTCAACGATAGCATGACTCTGGCTGGGCTTTTTGACATCTTCCCAGAAAACACTCTCCCCAGGCCAAGTCTGTGTCATCATCATTGTAAACATGAATTTCCAGTTCAGACTAAAGTATGTTCAGGGCAAGGCAGGGAGGGAGGGAGACAGACAGACAGACAGACACAGAGCCACAGAGAGAGAGTCACGAGGGGAAAATGACAAATACAATGGACATGGCCTTCCCAAGTGAGAGATGATGAGTATCAGGAGAGTCCAGTCACCCACCTGAGCCCTCCTCTGGCTTTGTACCTCTCCCATAGGCCTGGGTGTGGCTGAAGAGCAGATAAGAGCATTACAGAATTTCACCACTCAGGGCCAAGGGACCTCAGGGTTTGCACCTGAGCAGGAATACCTTGAGGAAGGTGAGCTCACCACCTTCCAAGGCAACCTACTACAGTTTGGGACAGCTCTCAATATGGAGAGGTTTTTCTGGATGTCAAGTCAAAATGGTCTCCTTGTGTGTTCTGAGTCACACATGTTTTCTAGAGGTGTGCCTCCTGGGCTTATTTTCCCTATTCATTTGGATTCTCTGCTTGTCTGCCTTCCCTCACTGGTGGTGCAATAATCTGTGGAAAGGTGGATCCCATATTTGTAGAGGATGATGCTTTTTATAACTCAACTTTTTTCACTTTAAATATTTTTCCCAATTCCATGTAAAATTGTTTAACATTCATTTTTTTTAATTTTGAGTTCCAAATTCTCTCCTTCCCTGAACCCCCTCTTCCTTCATTTAGAAGGCAAGCAATTCAATATAGATTATACATATTTTCCCTTAATTTTTCATACTGTTTGATTAAACGTCTTTTGTTCTCAAATAATATGTCCTTCTTCACTGGCTTAGGCTAAATAAGCATACTGATAAAGGCTTGTAAGCCATGTTTTTTAAATGGGTTCTGATCTGCTTCTACCAGATGCCTTGCATCTAGGGTGGTTTTAAAGAGCATTCATTGGTGTTTTCCAGGGTAAACTCTCCAAGTTTCTTTAACTGATCTTTGTGTAACAATATTTTAATCTTAATTGGGTCTGTTTTCATTGGTTAGCCCCCATTGAAGGGGGACCATTTGTGAATGTCTTCCCTAGGCTAAACTTTCCAAGTTCCTCTAGTTGATCTTGTATAACATTATTTGCTCTAATTTCATTGATTTAGGTAACTGTCATTGTAAAGACATTTGAAACAAAAAGTTGGCCAACTTTTCTGCAAATATAGTCTTATAAAGAAACTTGGGAGACTGAGAAGTTAAGAGGTTTATCCTCGGTCACATAATGACAGCTTTATGCATTCGAATGGAGTCACACAGATAATATGTATCACCAGTAGGACTAGAACCAAAGACTTCTTGACTGTGAGGCCAGCCTTCTGCCTCTTACTGTAGGTTGCCTCTCATAATGCTCAAAATCTTTTTCATACTCTGAGATTGAAATTTCCAAGTGTGAATAACATAGTTTCCCTTTCTGTTGAACATGTTGCCACAAAGGAGAAAAAGGAAGGGATAAAGGAAAGACTCTAAAATTTCCTTCTTTTTTTGCCCCGAAGTTTAAAAGTACTGCTTTGTGGGGCTTAGGACAAGACTATTGTCTCCTGGTCTCCTTCAACTGTCCCTGTTAAGTATATATTAAGCTCTATCTTAGTGTCCTTTTTGATAGAGTTAGCTAGTCTCTAATACTTGTAATCTCTAATACTAATAATCCCATCTTCAATGATAGGTGGGTTTTTAGGATTCTTGAAGATAAAGTATTTGTCCCTTTTTAGAAAAATAGCAAAAGGAACAATCAAGTCAGCAATGAGTTAAGAACGCACATCTGGCTTATATGCTTTTTGGAGAAATGCCATAACTTACTCTTATCCTGCTTGGTTAGTAGTGCTTTATGTTCAAAAAGGACCTAAATGACATCACTGGTGATGTCTTTTGACTCAAGCATAAATTGGATTTAAATGAGGCTGAGTTGCACAAAGTTGTTGGCCTCACTCTTTCTTCCAGTCATTGAAGTCCACTGACAAGACAAAAGTCAATATGCCTGGTGATGGCCCATGATGTGGTGGATGACCTTGGTTTCTTCGAAGTGCAACCAAGCACTGAGCACTCCATAGTGTCTGCTTCTTCCGCCTTCATGGCCACTGAAAAAAAATATTCTCATCTGCTTATTTCATCAGGGGAAGTCTTTATATGCCTGTGGTAGATACCCTGCTAAGTCACTTACGGGTTTGAGGACTGTTGCTCACCCTCATGTTGGTTACTGTTATAGAAAGGCACTTTATAAGGCTCCCAGAAGGAGAGACTTTGGACAACACAATTATCTGGTCTGATGCCCTCATTCTAAGGGTATAGAAACTGAACCCCATAGAGGAAATGGGATTAGCTCAATATCATACAACCAATGAGTGGCACAAGCAGGACTGCAACCCAGAATCATCAATTCTCTTCCTACTTTACCATGTGGATCTGTTATTTATAAATGCTACTTATTATCAATCATAAAGTCAGAAAACAAACATGGAAGCCACAGTCCCTCATGCATCAGATGGCAGTCAGAAGAGTGCAATGGAAAAACCACTTGGGTTTGAGTTCTAGCTTTGCCAGTTACTAGCTAGTTAGAAAAATAGCTTAATCCTCCTTCCTCAGGTTCCAATATCCCAATGGAACTAGAATCTCATCAATGTGGTTGCTTCCTCTTTTGATGCATGTCAAAACGCACCCATGTTTTCTTGTCTTATACATCTCTTGCCCAATTTCTTTCATCAGTTCACAAAAGGAGGTCCTCCCAACATGCTGGGGATGTTTCTCAGGTTCTTTTGACATTGCATGAACACCAGTGGAGCCAGTTGACGATCAGCTATCTTTTGCTTTTGCTGGATTTTTCGTATTTTTTAAATGTTTGGCTTGGACTAACTGTAACTGAGGTCCCTTCTAGCTCTGACATTCTGCATCAGATCCAGGCAGCAAAGAAGGAAGAAAACCGATAGGACTCAGAAGAATTAGAAATTTGGTGTGACATTGTAATGACTTTTATTAATTTTTCTATGTCTCAGTTTCCTTCCTGAAAGAGACATAAAACTAGCATAGACCCTAGAGAGTTAGGATCAGGTTAATAGTTGGTAATAGTCACAAATCATTTGCTATTCACATAAATTCATTTGGTAATAGATTTTGAAAATAACTTTGATGAAAGCTAGGATTCAGATCCAAGTCTCCTGACTGAAAGGCCAATCTGATGGCACAGAGGATGGAGCTCTGCAGTTGGGTTCAGGATGACTTGAGTTCAGCTCCAACCTCAGATGCTTACTCGCTGTAGAACCCTGGACAGATTACTTAGTTTCTATTTGTAAGATAAATTTGTAAGATAAAAATCTTCAACTGTAAGATAAAGCACCTACCCCTCACAGTTGTGAAAATGAACTAAGATAAAATCTGCAAAAATCCTTAGCACAAATGTTCACTCTCTTCCCTTTCCCTTTGTCTCACTGTATTAAGCTGTGTTTCTGGTCTGAGATTTAAGAATTGTAATTACTTTGACCCTTGACAAGTCATTTTCCCTTCTCTCAGTTTTAATGACCTTTATAAAATGAGAACTGGGCAACTAGGTTGCATAATAGACTTGGACTTGGAGTCAGAAAGACTTGAATTCAAATCCTGCCTCAGGGACATACTATGTCACCCTGAGTGAGTCACTTAACCTCTCAGCCTCAGTTTAATCTTTTGCAAAATGGGAATCATAATAGTACCTACTTCCTAGGGTTATTATTCTCAAATATGGACAGTGTTTTACTAACCTTAAAAGTTCCATATAAATGCTGGCTATCAGATAGAACTTATATGTCACACCACATTGTAGTGTGGCAATAAAATTGGTGGGTATAAATGGAAAGAAGAATTGAGATGGTTTCAGTCCAAGTCCTACTTCTCTCTAAGCTGAATAGTTCTGAGCAAGATTCTAGGAAGCTATCAGCATCCAAACTTTGGTTTTCTAGACAGTGGACCTCAGGATCCTCAGCTTGAAGATGGAAGGACATTAGAGACCAATGAATCCAAAGTCCCATTTTCTAATTGATGTATGGAGACAAGAGAAAGAAGTGAACTTGCCCAAAATGATGTAGGAAGTAACAAAGGCAGGATTTTAATTCAGATCCTCAGACTCTAAATTTAGAGCTCTTTCCCCGGATCATAATTTCTCTTCTGCTTCAAAGTCACACTAATAGTAACTCTCATTTTATATAGCATGTTTAAAATGTCTTCTTCTAAGCATCACTGTCAGGGCATAGAGCAAGGAGACTTATCACCACCTTAGAGACAATGATACTGACAGGGAAACTGATTTGCTCAGAGTCACGTGACTAGTGATGTGAGATGTGGGACTCAAATCTGGGGTCTCCTAACCATAATTTCATCTAGCAATCTCAACCCTTTGTTGTCAGTGTATTCCAGGCTCCACAGTATATCCTTGAAATTCATCAACTCCCAAAGAGATTGTTTTTGCTTTAAGCAAAGGAAAATACACTGGATTGACTAAAACTTTGGCTTCACATATGAGATCAAAAATGGATAAGGAAGATCTCTCTGATCTTGCTATGTTTTTCAATCAATAAAATTTTATTATGAAATAGTTCTATTATGAACTTGATAATTATCAACAAACATAAATCATTCTAAATACAAAGGAAGAAAAGAGAATATTTTATCTGAAATCACAAATTATAACTATAAGTTGCCTTTAAATATATATATATATATACTAAGTTGAACATGGCAATGCCAATATCACCCTGCTTGTTTCTGTCCCTTTCTGAACTTTTAAGCTCTCTCTTTTCTTTGTATTTTTAAGTGTTTCGTTGAGTCTTTTCTTTTTTCTTTTTTTGAATTGCTATCACTCTTTCCTCACAAATTCCTTTTATGACAGATTGTTTTTTAAACAATTTTAAATGTTTTTAAATGTTTTTTAAACAATTTTAAACAAATTTTGCTATTTCATCCTTGTCTGAAAATATGTCTCATTCTGCATCTCTCTGCCAAGTTGTGGGAAGCATATTTCATCATTTCTCCTGAAATAGAAATAGAACATTGCACTGATTGGAGTTCTTAAGTATTCTGAAACTTTCACCTTCAAAGAAATCAGCATCAGAGGGCACGGAATCAAAAAGTAAACAATAGTAGAAAATAAGGTTGGGGGGGTGATAGGCTGAAATTACAGAAGAAGGAGGAGGAGGAGAAGAAGAAA